>NC_079153.1:144986935-145296068 GCF_947563725.1 Argiope bruennichi | reverse complement strand
ACATATAAAATGAAACACTTATAAAAGAATGTCCTTTAAATGGCAGTGCCTCATCATTTATTGCCACGAGAATTCTAGAACTTTCTTAACAAATGAAATTAAGCTGTTATCGGCTGCGACCTGTACATTTATTGAGTTTAGGAGCTTGAAACGTATCTCACTGTTTTTATAAACTATTTAATTTATATCCAGCGCTTTAAGTTAAAAAGGAAAATGAATTCATAGGTGGAATTTAAAGATGCTTAAAAAGAAACGATGGTTTGAATATTAAAGTACATGAAGTTTCACCAGTTGTTGAAATTGTTTTTGGAGTGAATTTCGGTTAGCAAGTCGATGAAATGAAGCTTTTAGAGCATTCTACCTCGCCGATATCACTAGTGAGAAAGGAGATCTTGAAAGAAAAGTTCCTTACTGGAAATTCGTTCAACACGGGGTGGAGGGGATGTTGGGAATTTTGCTGCCCATATGACATTTAGAGACTTTTAAAGTCCGTTGACATCACCCACCATGGGATTGCAGTCACCTGGTCTAAACATTGCCAACCTTGGCGCTTACCACAATGTTAACTGGAACCTAGCATCCGAGTATACTGATCACTCTTAAAGCAAAGCTCTTGATTCCTTCATTTAATTCTTAACCACTCAAGTGGCTAACTACGAGCTGAATACATCGTGGACTACAGCACATCACCCACCTACTCACAGCCAACATGTGGAGTTTTTTGTTTTTTCGGGGGTGGGGTGGGATGGGCGGGTATCCAAGAAAAGTAAGAAGCAAACAGAATAGTAAAGGCTTCTCATGAAGAATTTCCTTGCCTGCCTTCGAAGAATTGGGGAAAGGTAGAAGGCGCGGGCGAGTGCATGTATGTTTGTGTGAGTGGAGGGGTAACAGTAAATATCTGTAGGAACGTCGGATTGGGAATAGATTATCTATAAATCAGTCCCGCATCCATCTATAGATCAGTTCCAAAGAAAAATTGCAACACAGGAGAAAAAGCTTACATTTTGTAAGATGCCTAATCAAATTGGAGATGTCCAATCAAGTTGAAAAGTAAAAGAAAGTAATGAGAGCACTTTCAGGTTGGTCAGGGAAAACTCAGACTCAATCGACTATAGTACGAAACAAAATATACAATTAAGACTGTAAAACATCCTGATGATAGTGACGACGCATTCAGAGGAAACAAGGCCAAGGTGAACTTCCTTTCCAAGAATGTAACTATGAAAGCAAGCAATTATGTTAAAGTTTTTGAAAGAAAATTTGCTTCATTTTGGGGGCATTCACCAATATGATTACTTAATACAAGACGGATTCTCTTTACACAAGGCAAAAGAAATGATAAAGTTTCTGAATAACCACAACGTCAATATTTCAGTGAGGTCAGATAATTCAACCGACTTTCTTCCACAGAATTATGCATAAAAATTCATGAAAACCTCAATTCATAAGGTGCGCATCTGCAATATCAAAAGGAACATGCTGAAGATAAGCATGGCTATCACCTACTTTATTAGTCTCGCAGAATCTATTCCCGAATAACTGTGAATGGTGATAAAAAGTAACAAATTTTAACAAATATCTACAATAAAATTCTTGCATCCTAATATACACGTATACAACGCTAATACATTTTAAATTTCATTTACCATGTTATTTTTTTTTCTGCTGGCACTGAATATTGATTTTTTTCTTTTTAATTCCCAACTGATTTTTTTTTTTTTTTTTTTTTTTTTTTTTTTTTTGTACAAATTAAAATTTTGCCCATTTGTATGTTGTTGATGGCAATGCTCAGTTTTAATATTTTCAGAGGTAAATCATCAGTTAATCAAAATTTTTTTAAACTAAATTCTAATTTTAATAAGTGGGAACATTTACTAAATTTGTGGAGTGAAAAATGGCCAATTATGTTTTCAGACGCAATGGAACATTTGACCATACACCAAACATAAGATACATAGATGTTTTCATTTCAGTTGAGAATTTTAACATTAAAATTCAGAAGAAGAAAAAAATGATTTCAAGATTTCATAATATTTATAATAATACATTACAACTTGAACACGAAAACTTAGAAAAATTCCACTTTTTCATAGTTAATGAAAATATTTTCTAAATTATTTTGTAATTTTGTATCGCTATAGTAATGAGACCACTAAAGGAAACCTCAATGATGAATTGCCAAGTTAACATATCCCCATTTTTATGGCCAATCAGCATTTTAAGACGTTTTTATTAACCAGAATACATAGCGAGAAATTATTGAAAAAATTATATACGTTCTAAAAATTTTAGCCGAAAAAAATTAAGCACCTTTTATATGTAGCATACATAATTTGCGTATATTCTAAGCATACGATATTTTCTGTTTTATAACTATGCATAATTTTTATAGAAAAGTTTTTAAAAAAGATTTTAAACGTGTATTCGTTAGATTTTAATATTTATTTCTGTATTTGCACAACGCTTTTTTATAATAAAACAAAATATGTTTTTTTTTTAGTTTTGACAAAAACAAAAAAGGTCATAAAAATGAAAAAATTATCAATACCAAGAAATTAAGACACTTTTTGTGAGATTAACAGTAAAAATCTGATTTTTTTTTCCCCTCAATATTTCTTACAAGTAACAAACTGCCAATTTATCAGAAATATCATTTCTGAAAATATCAACATTCATGTAGAAGTATAGCATGACGAAGTAGTTTGTAATTGATTTTTATATATGTAACAAATGAGGTTCGACACAGCTGGGGCGGAAAGTAAATTTCCTCCTCTACTAACTTGCTATATTTAGAAATTTTAGTCGCAGTTTTATTAAGCTAAGAATCAAGCACTCAGAAATGGCTACCATCATAAGATTGGCAAAACTGCCATAAAATCGGCGACAGTACAATGCCATATTCTAAATGGATTTCTTAAGTAATTTTTTTTTAATAGAAAAACGTTCAGAAATGGTCAGTCTAAAAAAAAAAAAATTAACTCGTCGTTTCTTTCTTCCGAAGTTTAGTATAGAAAAATCTGATTATATATTTTGTGAAGAAATGAAATTGCTTTAACAACCTCTAGTTTCTATAAATAATGGAAATAAATTCGTGAATTTAAAAAAGAGCCAGTTCTGTAATTAGAAGCAAAATGAAAATAAAAAAAAATATTAGTTGAAGCATTTTTTTGAAGCCAGCGCGAGGCAATTCCATTATTCCAAAATTTGACAAAACTCATCAAATGAATTATATTAAACAAACTGCTTAACAATTTTAATCAAGTTTAAATTAAAGCAAACAAAGTTTTTTCCCCCCATCATGAAAATAACAGATGTATATGTAAAGGAAAATTTCATTGGAGAAAAATCTGCTAAGAGTTACAAAAAGAAAGAAAAAAAAAAAAAGAAAGAAAGAAAGAAAGGAAAGGGGGGGGGGGTTGTATTAAAATGATAGAATTTAAACCTTAAAAAATAAAAGTTTTGAAATATTTTTTTTTTTTTTTTTTAAGTTTTAAGTACCTAAACCAGCAGTTTTTTTTTTTTTTTTTTTTTTTTTTTTTTAGAAAAAACTAAAATTAGGCAAATTAATCTTCCACAAAGAATTTATTCCAAATGAATGAAGTCATTTAAAATGTACACCATGGAAGAAATCATAATCATTGAAAACTTATGGCTTCAAATTAAAATCTTAATGATGCTTAAAAATGGTTTTCAAATTTAAGCACTTTTCATGACGTTCTGCACCAAGTTAACTCATTTTCTGTTCTATCTGTCTGCTTCATGCAAGGTTTGCAATTGATTTTAAAATAACTTCCCAATGATTTAGAGATTTGAAATTTTAAACAAAGTTCAGAACTGGATGAACAACATAATACATTTCTTGTCTGTCTTTTCTACTTTACCATCCATTAAAAACTTTCATTGCAGTCAGATGGTGCCATGCCAAGTCGTTAAAATTCATTGGGAAGTTAGTTTTAAAAGAGACTGCAAAATCTGAAACACACAAGAATAAAAAAAAATATTTAAATTTTAAAAAACTTTTAAAATACCATGTTTTTAAAGCAGGCTATAAAGTATAAATAATTTCTTTCAGCCCCATACAGTTTGTCCAGAAAATTTGTAGTAGTGAATTAAATTCACAATCATAGAAAAAAAAATACATTCTTCTGTTACTAGTTTATGTTCTTCTGAATTAAACAATAGAGCAGTACATAAAAGAACTATTTAATTTGAAAGGAAACTAAAAAGTTCCAGTTCAAATTAAAATGAAAACATACCACATTAAATCAAGTATAATTTTTTTTTTTTTAAATTATCCCCTAAGTGTAGATTTAAGCAGTTCATGACTCTAGGCAGAATACATTATGAGGCATACTCTTTTAATAAAATGGCCAATTTAGTTTCATATTTTAATTTTTTTAAAATTTAGTTGGTATATAAATGATTTATTTAAAAGTTATATTCTTTTATTTCAGTAACTGCTTGAATTTATATTTGTATACAACTATATCAATATAATTAAAGCAGGCAATTGATGGCTTTAAATACTGCAATAACACAATCAACATAATATAACAAAATCGTCTGTCCTTAGCCAAGTGTTAAATAATACATTTTTTTTTATACTTTAAAGAATTTATATTTTTTTACAATTTTTTTTTAGGTAATTAGGAAATAATTTTTTTTATTGACTTGCCAGCAGCCATAAGTATCTGCCAAGTAAGAAATCCAGGAGTGTTGATATGCTTGACAAACACTTCATTTCAAACGTGACAAGCATAGGAATATGAATTCAAAGAAATACAAATGAAAATGTCTACACAGAGAAGATTATCATATTTGTTGCATGAGGATTAGAAGACTAATGATGATTAATAAGATTATTTTCTGAATGTATATTTTTTATCATTCAAATATTAATGTAATTTTGAATAATTCATTTTCTATGCTTTCATCAGGGGTGTTTGTGGGACCCCAAAAAATCCCCTGAAACTTTTACGGACTTACTACCGACATTTTGGAGTTTCGAGAAGGGGGGGGGGGGGGAGAAATGAAAAATTACGATTATAAAGTATTGAATGACCTAATTATAAAAGTTCAATGAATTACTTTCTTTGCAAAATTAAGACCTTTGAACCCAGGTCACGTGATCGCACATCTGGTCGAACGAAGTCTGTCCCTTTTTTTTCTGCCGCGCCTACTTGCCGAAAAGAATCCAGAAGAGAATGTCCGAGAACCGGGGAAATGAGTCATAACTCGCAATAAGGAAAGAACAAAAAAGAAGTTTTTTTCACGCATTATCACTGCCTTTGGAGAAAGAAAGGAAAAATTTTCACCACACACACTGACCTTGCGTTTTCTGCTTTCAAAGCAAACAAAATTACCCAGATCAAAATAAATAATTCATTATTATTCCTACTTCCTTTTGAACGACGATCCCCGGAATTTCCGGGTATCGAAGTTCAAAATCCCCGGAATTCCGGGGTTTCCCCGGAGCACAAACACCCCTGTTTCATTGTGATCCATTTTCATTCTGATTGAATAAAAATTTTTCCCACAGTGACTTTTGTCTCCCCCCCCCATGTCTTCTAAGATCTCACACAAAATTTGATTTCATTCTATTCTTTAGTTTTCAGTGCAGATGCCTCCAAACATGAATTATTTTATGGCCGTCCTGTACTTTTGTAGAACACAAAGGAAGTGGACAGTATCATCAAGCAATCAAATACAGGAATTTGTGTTTCCAGAACTTTCATAGTTAAGTGTTTCAACAAATTAGTCACACATTCAATATTTCAATAATTTGCCTAAAATGAAAAAGTCATTTCAATTAAAAAAAATCATTTATTATACAATTTACAAATATATATAAATATAAATTCTACTCAATAATACAACACAAAACTCATTAAAAACTGTAAAATCACATTAAAAAATCTTTGTATAATTACTAGAAAAATCATGGCTGACACACCAAATTTCTTTTTATTTATAAAATCTTTGGTATATATATTTGTTCATAATCTTAATACTGATTTAAATTAAGCATCCTGTATGGCACTTGGAACAATAAGCAAGGAAATTTGCAATTCTAATCTACTGGTGAAATATGGATCAAAAGCAATCTAGTATTCATTTGTTTCAAAACTTTGTTATATGAGGCATATATTTTGTGAAAAGATAAAATTTTAAGGAAACCTTAATTTATTCCTAGTATAAATTTTCGAAAGAAATATCAAAGTACCTCACAAAAAATTACAACATTAATTAAGATACAAAATATTCCTTGTTTACCATTCACAATTTTAAAAAATTGTAAAACACACAAATGTAAAAGAGTAGGAAGTAAGAACAAATGCCTAGACCTAATGCCATTAAATAAAAATACTCTAGTACTTATATCATTCTGCTTCAGTATATATTATTTTAAAAAAATTATGTACATAAGATTGATGTTTATATCAATCTAAACCGAGGCAGTAACATAACAATATTCTAAAGATTCGAATTTATGGTTTGTTTAAGCTTTCGGATTCTGGCTACTAAAAAATTTATTCAAAAAACATTTTTATAAACAAACATAGCATTGTATATGATTTTTACAGATATACTACCCTAATAATGTTTTTAAAAGTATAAAGATTAAATTCTATAGTTTTTATTTATGATTAAGGATTTTATTTAAAGTGCAGAGCAATTAAGTGCATCTTATAAATTGATCATTAGGGATTTTTGATTCTATAAAATAAGAGTAGATAATATCAAAAATTTTACATAGACACAATGAATTCCAGATTCTGCAAAGCTATAAATTTGTTGTGGAATGTGCAAAACCCAGACAATAGTCAAATTAATAAAAAATCTATCTTGATAAATACAAGAAACACAGAACATAACCAGAAAGCATCATTTGGTAGTAGAATCAATCCAACACACAGCTCACAATAAAAAAAAATCACACATCAAAGGAACATAAATTTGTTAAAAATAATGTTTTCTGTTGGTGATAATAGTACAAAAATATGACAATTTTCACTCTTGGTACAATAGAAAAAAAATTGTGCCTAACTTGCCAAGAGCAGTTTTCTTAATCAGCAATATTTTTTACAGCTTTTGGTTGTTGTATTTTGTAGCTAGTGCGCTAGCCAAAAAGAGGCATTTATGCACGGTGGCCAATGCTGTCAAACCATGGAGAAAAGCACAAGAAATACATATAAATAAGATATAATTGGCATTCAAAATAAAAATAAATAATTCTTATAAGATTCTTTTTACATTTCATTTCAGAGGTAGAATCAGATTTGGTTCCTGCAAAATTAATCAAAAGAGAATTTCAATCAGCCTACTCTGTTACAAGCAGGAAACAACATCACACATTTCCATCTATCTGAATGATTTATAACATTTTTGTGAAAGTACCTGTAGTATATGTACATGAAAAAGATTCCAGTTAAAAAAGTCAGGAATGTAGCTACAATGGCATAAACACTGTACCATGCACTGCTGGAATATACATACCACAGTATAATAACAACTGTATTCTCTAACAGCATCACAGAATAAAAAAATACATACAGATAGCGAGAAGGAACATTGGGTCCTTCAGAATCATCCATTATTTTCAGTTCCATGAAACACAACAGATAAATTATTCCATACAGGAAACCTTTGAAGTACTTGCTACAGTTTTTGCGAAATCCATTGACAGTGAAGCAAGGAACTGATGGAGTAAGGACACTGACTGCCCAGATGCTCATTATGATCCAGTGGAAAAGACAAAGCATGAAGAATCCAAGCAAGAATTTGGTCATGAAAAGAGATAATGATATGACGCGGGAAACATTTGTGAAGAGGTACCACATGTATATGAAGAAAAGACCAGACCAAGGAGTGGTAAAGTTCTTCTGGACATGCTTGCAAGTGGTGATAAGGCGAGTGAGGTTCAGGAGACTCACAATAACAGAAATTATCAACATTTGATCTGAAACAATTAAAATATTTTATTTCAATTGTAGAACACATTAATTCATAATTTATAGCTTATTATAATTTAATTAACCTGTAACTATCCTTTATACAGGTTTAATGCTGTGTATTAAAAAAATTCATATCATTTAAAACTTGTGACATTATTATTTTTAGCACTTTTGTGCTTGAGGAGGAGGGGGGGGGGATAAATGTGAAGGGTTTTTAGGAAATTATCAAAATTTTATATTTAAATATCATATTATTTAAAAGAATTAGTTTGGTCTTAACAGTACTCTGAATATGAATTTTCTAGTTTTACTCATACTTTGTTCATAGTAAAAAACAGAATTTATACATCCTACACTATCCATTTATTAATGATGCACACATTTAAAACAATTGAATACATAACAGATTTCCAAATAATAAAAATTCATAATATCATCGAAAGGAATTATTAATTGTTAGTATATCACATTAGATTAAGATGATTTAATTCAATCATAAGCACCATGAAGAACGGAATGCAAACCCTGAATTTTTTTTAGTCATTATAACCATAAGTAATTGTAATAAACATTACACTCATTGATTCACTAAGTAGTAGAAAATTATATATATTAGTTATTACATTAGGTAAAGTTTGTGAAATATCAAGATTACCATTTTGGAATTAAAGGATGATTTAATTATCAAATGCTACACTTCTTTTCTTAGTAAAAGAAGTACTAGAAAATTAGTACTAGAAATCTAGTACAATTAGTACTAGAAAAAAAAGTTTTCCCTTCATTTTTTAATAACAGGATGCCTAGACTAATTTTATCTTTAAAAAAATAAGCATTTTATAAGTACTTTCTAAGCACCTTTAGAGGAAAAAATAAGAACCATCCATAACTTAATATTTTATTATAGAATTACAAGTTTGTTGAAATAAATTATGTTAGGGGTTAACTAAGTAAGTGTCCGATTTTATACAAATAAAAATATTAAACTACTACAAGGAATCATAGAATATTTTTCACCAACATTGAAACTAAATTATTTAAAACTTTTTTTTAAATGCAAGTTTTGTTTGAAGAATCTTATTAAAAGGCTTTCATGACATATCAAATTATTTAATTATACTGCAATCAATAAAATTTAAAAAAAGATTAAACTGCTACTTCCTTAAAAGAAAAAAGTTAAGAACATAAGTAAACAAATCTGGAATATCAAAAAACATGTTAATGTATTAAATATGTAAATAAAAAAAATGTCTCTTTTCGTACATTACCTTAACACTTTCAATTCATTTAATTTTTTCATTAATATCATCATTCGACTAATTGATTTTGTTAGTGAAAAGCTTCTGGTTTGTTGAATAAGTAAATGCATCAGCTTTATAATCAATTCCAGAGAAAAAAATTTTTTTCTAAGTAAAATTTCTTTTTCCATAAAGAGATCGAGAAATCAGAGTCTAAATATGTCAATACAACTATTTCTTTAGCCATCTGTTTCCCCAAAAGTAGGTGATATTTTGAATGGGCTGATATTACTTTCTTAATTTTTTAATAATACTTACTGAGTGGATTCTACCAGACTGCTACCAATTCCCAGTTTAATCTAATTTTATTACACTTCGGACTAATTCTCTATAGCAACTATTACTAATTTTGAAAATTATAAACAATGAAAAGTAAATTAAGAGTGAAAATAAATATCAGTATATTGTACTGGTAAATCAAAAAAAAAAAAAAAAAAAAGAAAGAAACAATTATATACTTTATTAATTAAATTAAACTTTAAAAAGCTTATAGTTAAAAATAATTTTTTCCTGTCATATTTTAAATAAAACAACATAAATCTGAAACAATACCATTTAATTAAAATCTGCACCAACATCAACAAACACAAGACATTTTTATATTATCATTAATGTTCAATACGAACAATTTTGATACTAAGCAAAAAGTTTTGCCATTAGTTTAAACAAAATGACAAAAATTGATATTCACATTCAGCATATTTTTTATCTTTATTAGAAAATAATGATAAAATTCATCATGATTTAATTGGCAGAAAAGTAACAGAAAAATTATGTCTATAAATTAAGTAATAATAATTTAAAATAATAATAATTATAAGTAATAATAATTTAAAATAATAATAATTAAGCAATATTACAGATAAATTATGCTTATTTTTATATAGATTGATTTTTGTTTATTTGATAATATTTCCAGAATTTCTTGTAAAGCGATAAATGAAATTATAATACCTTCAGAAAGATGTTAGTTAATCATACAAAAATAAGCAATATTAAACAGAGAAACAAAGGAAAAATACATAAAAATTATTCTTAAAAATCTTTAACCACAAACAGAGACAAAACTATTACTATAATAAAATGGAATATATAAAAATCAATACTAAGCAAATATTTATTAATGCAGAAAATTCAGTTCTGTTATTATACAATAATTTTGAACTAAATTTAATCAAAAGAAATAAATACACTTAAGGGAAATATATATACACTTAAGAAAAAATAAAAATTAGAACATACTAATATCTTGAGAAAGAGTATCCTCTCCTTTAATAAGAATATAAAGTTGAATTAATAGTTGTGGCAAACACTGCAGCATCGCTTCTACCATAAATAAGTAAGGTAAATAAGGCAGCTCAACATATTTTCCACTGTGATGATCGAAATCTTTTCTCTTCTCATTGGGACAAAATATAACCCAGAGGTATTCCAATTCATGGAGAAATAGATAACCAAGATACCTATAAAATAAAAATTAGTAAATAAATTTTTAAAAACAAAAAGCAGATGCAATATACAAAACAAGTGAGATTTTTAATACCCATTAATTCCAATAAGCCAGCTGTCTATCAAATGCAGCTAATTAAATAAATTATTGAATAATCATAAAAAATGTTTCTGTGATTAATACAAAACAGCAAATTTTTTGATCATCTTTTTGTTGGTGCAACAATAACCAATTGTATACCAAATATGCATGTAATAGAAACATATTACAATATAATTTAAAGATGATACCATCTGAAGCTCAGAAAATTATATGCACTTTGAAATTAAGCTTAGCATTTATAAAAAAGGTAAAATGCTGAATTTCTCTAAACAAAATTATATAACTTACAACAGAGGGGGAAAAAAAAAGAAAAAAAAACACCTTTTTTTTTATCACATAATTCTCAAATTGTATGTTATAAATTAGTGACTTATTTCTAAGAATACAATTACCAATTTTCAGAGACTATGAAATGAAAGCCTTCATAAGAGAGAAGAAAATACATTCAATCACAGTATGAAAATCTAAACTTTTAAAAAAGAAATTGTATTGATAAGATGACAAAAAAAAAAATGTTTTTTAAATTAAATAATCAGCAGCAAAAGACAATTTATATTGACATTAGAAAGAGACAAGCTAAAACCACTAGCTAAATATATTCTGTTTATAAATATGTTCTATTTCTATCTCTTTCAATGTAACAAAAAGACATTTCCATGAAATTAAATACGTGATAGTATTTTGTTGGAAAGAACCAAAAATTGATCTAAAGCTGTAATGTTGGATCTATTCTGTTAGTAAGTTATTAAAATTTTTTTTTGGGAGGTTGGTCTAAATAGAACAGCAGCATCAAATAAAATTATATTTAATTTAAATTATTGATCTTGAGAAGCAAATTATGTTCAAATGTATAATTTGTTTTTAAATATATATTTGTGTTATATTTAGGACCACTTTACAGAGAATTGTAATACTACTCAATAATACTGTTGTACTGTCAATATGAAACTGCATTCTCTGTACTAGTGTACTAACTGCATGCTATTGGCAAACTTTTGGTTAAACTGTATTATTAGAGAACACTATAAGATCATAGCTGTGGCATAATCAAATTAAAACTATGACTAACACGATATACTTGGTGATTAATCATTGGTTGCAATAAATATAGCAAAACTTTTTTTGGTGATTAATTGCTGCTATGTGGTTAATGCACAGGTACCATACTCTAATAGATTAAAACATTACAAATATACTCCATTTTTAAAAAATATTTTTTATAGTGATAACAAGCCAACATACCTTGCTGCGACACCAAACTGAGATAAGTGCAATAAGGCAACAATCACACTGACAAGGAAAGATTCAGATTGGTTCCAGATGGATCGTTTTACTAGCATTTTACTGATGGACAAGTGATAGCTGATACTATTGAGAATAACAGTTGGAATGATTGTGAATGCCGCAACTAGTGCAAACCACAGCATATTGCCATGGGAGAAGAGAAGATAGCAAACAGCAAAATCAGATGCTAGATTTCCCACATAAAAAGCTAAATTAGTGAGGAGTCCTAAAAGTCTGCCAAGTGTCATGCTACCTGGATCTATGAGATCTCCACAGCAAGGGCATACTCTACCATAACAGCTGCCATCATCTGTATCATAGTTTTCAACTGAAGGCTTGTCATCCCATTGTTTTCCTGTCACAGTGGGACTTGATTCTTCACTAAGAGGAGTTATGATATCATCTGGTTCAACAATCAAACTGGGACGTCGCTTTAAAGATTTAGCATCAGGCAGGAAGTGAGGTCGTTCTCCAGGAACAATATCTTTGCGAAGGGAATGTTCAGGAATATCTAGAGCATCTTGATGAACTAAAACTTTGATCCGACCAGTGATTTCTTCTTGATCACTCCCTGCAAGATTTTTTTGTAGTGGTGATCCATTTTGTTTGTGATTTTCCATTTCAATCTACGAGGGAGAATATGTAGAATATATAGTATTTATGGCAAATATAAATATTTGGCAAACAGTGATGAATAGAAATATATTTTCAATTAAAATAAGATGCTTATCACATCTATATTCTGGAGCCTCTAGCTTAATTTATTAACCTACAAGCTTTTCCAACACCAGAATTAAAAAAAGAAAAGAAAAAAAAAATCATTTAACTTTTGAATTTACAAAATGAAAAATCAAGTTTAACATTCTATAGTTTGTGCATCATTTGCCAACTTAAATAATGTTACAACATGCAAAATTGATGGTTGTTTGGAGATATCAAATAAAAAGAACATGATGTTGCAGTAATTCCTAGACAAGTACCTGTAATTTTTTCATTCTCTGAAAACAATAACCAATAACAATCTGATTTTATTAACTAAATAAAGATTTCTTGATAATCTATGTAACAAAATTTTTCTTCTGCAATGCATTTTGAACCTTAATCAGCTATTTGTTATAAAAGGCTTCAGTTTGGTTGAGTGTTACGAGTTCATAATAATTGATGCAACAGATCTGATAATTCATTACTTCTTTAAAAGAGTTAATATATTTTATATTTTTTGTAAAGAATCAATTTTCCTCAGAGTCAGCAAGCAATTTAATAAAAAGGAGAGAATAAATTTAATAAACAATTTTTAATAATAGATTTTATTAGTCTACTGAAGAATAGAAAATATTTATTTCAATCACTTCCCACTTTTTAACTCCTAATTTATAAATCATTATTAGAAATATCATAGAATCTTAAGATAAATCTTACCTTAAATTTTAATAAAAGGTAGTATAACTGGCACTTTAGTTCTGATAATATTAAAATAATGTAATCCCACAAGAATATGTAAGTATACAAAATTATTGAATAATTAGTATAGTATGAATAATTAAGTATGAAATTCAAAAATTCCATCTTTGCAAATGTTAGATAAATTTTTTCAATAAAAGTGTATAACAAAGAAATGGGCAACTATCATACCATCATATAATAAAAACATAAATTTCTAGAAAATTTATTAGTTTCCTTAGAAAATGTATGTAACATATATTTAAACAATTTGTATACCTACCATTTCAGAGACTAAAATTCTTTAAAATATGGTCATGCACTAGTTATTTAATTTTTTGCAAATGAAATTGAATAAAATATGTATACTCTGCATTCATATTTGATTCAATGATATAAATCATTTTCTCAAAAGAAATCTAAAAATAGCTCACAAAATGCAATCAAACACCAAAGTTTTTATTTCAATATCACACCATAACTTACCTACTTATTTACTAACTCAGCTTTTATTACTCTACAACTTTCAATACATTTGTTCATTAATAGTATCTTTTCTCATATACAGAATAAAAACAGCTATATAATTTCACAATTATTATGTAACCAAATTCCAATGATATATGCAAGAAAGGAAGCAGATACTTTAACTTTTCATTATTTTGTAAAGTTTTTAAAATACATAAATTTCTTTTAAATTACAATGTCAATGGTATTTATATAAATACTTTAATAAATTTTTGTCTTTAAAAAATCTAAACATAAAATAACTGCAAAGTTGCTTTTCAAGCTCATAAAAAAAAGATAAAAATAATTTCAATGAGAATGTTATTAGATGACTTAATAATTCATTCCCTAGTTTATAAGAAGAAAAATATAGTGTTACAAGAGTAAAAATCAAAATCATATTTATTTAGATAAGTTACAAAAATTTTATCTTTGAACTTATATAAATCAAATAAGTCATGAAAAGTTAATAAACTTTCTCAGAATGAGTTGCTTGACAACACTTTCTTCAATGAATGCAATGACACAATATAGTAACCAATTAATTGGCTGCATTTTCTTGACATATCAGACAAATGTGATTATAATGTATTAACTATCTCAATAGGCTATTTACAAGGAATTATAGATCAACACTTTTGATGTAACATTGCAGAATCAATAATATTAATAAAAAATAGAACATTTCAAATTAACAAAGACTGATAATTTATCTCACAAATGTTTAAAGGGAGAAAATGCATTTTTAAACAATTTTTTTAACCAATTTAAGAATTAAGTAATGGGAACCTTCTGATACATTTAACAAACTGATTCAGAAAACTATGCATTTGTGATTCATTATGTTATAATTCATCACAAATCATTTTTTTCAAATGCTCAAACGCTTTTCGGAACTTTAAAAACAAAAGTGTCTGGAAATTGGGCAAAAATACAGATATTGAAGAAAAAAAAAAAAAAAAAGATAGCTCTACAATCCGTCCTTCCAATAAAAACAGCGGATAAAATGTTAAAGTATTAAATTCTCTGTAAAATAAAAAGACGAAAAACAGTAGGTCTCAATTCATATGAAAGGAATGAGAAAGAATAAATTCTACTATTTCTATTTCGGAAATTAAATAATTTGCACTTATTTTCTAATCACAAATACATGTGCATAAAAAAAATATTACTTTCAATCACAATGGCTAGACGAAAAGTGTTCAGAAAAAATTTTGCCCACAAATGTAAGAACTTATAAACAACACACATTACGCAGTTTTAACTCTACAAATAGGTTCTTTTTTTTTTTATCTTCCTAGCTTTAGCGATTTAATCCTTCGAAACAGAAAACAAATTAAATTTCTTAATAACCAAATACATTGCTTACATACTTACACAGACTCAGCACTACACAATGCAATTAATCATAATGTAAATAACAATTATCGCACGAAACTATACAATATAAATACAAAACAAGAAAACGCGCGTAGACGCTCACACATATAACATTGTTGCCAATCATAAATTTAGAGAATCAGTCATTTCGAAACTGTTGCCATTCTTATTGTGTTCCATTTTTCCTGTTTCATTTGATTTTGCAATGTAACTTCTGCATAATTTGGGTTCAAGAGCCTAAAAAAATTCGTCTGTTTAGAGATGCAAAATCCACGAATTTTTGAATAACAAATAATTTTGATATTGTTATTTTTAAATATTTGTTCCAAATATCTGTTATTTCAAACATTATTAATTAAAATTACTAATTAGTATCAAATATAAAATTTATTAATTATAATTAACACTTAATTTACTATTTTAAGAAACGTCTGATTGAATTAATTTAATTATTTCAGCTTACTTTTTAATTTTTATTTTTTCCAAAACTATTTATTTATTGAAGTAAAGCATTTCCTGAAAAGTTAAATTTTTTTTTAAAAAAAAAGTCATTTTTTAAGGTATCCGAATACGTTGAAAAGGTCAATTTTCGCCAAAAATTACATTTAAAAAATCTTTTATTGGATAGACCAGTCTTTGAGCTATCCAAAACAGGTTTACTTTTATCTTTACGTTGATTAGAAGTCAAGATATTAATATTTTCGTACTGATCGGTAAACCGGAAGTAGGCATTTAAATAACCGGAAGTACCGATTTAAAGGGCCAAAACATGTTAAAAATTTGTATAAACACAAATTTAATTTTAAACACGGAACATTTTTGGCACTGCAAAATGAAAAATGCCAGTGAGAGTTTCATCGGTGTTTTGTGGAAATATGTACCTAAAGATGTCTTTATTGAGCTCCGAACTTCAGATTAAAGGCATTTATGTCTGTAATACATTTTAACGAAGGTTTTATAAGATTACTGGATGTTCTTAAAGTTATTGGGGTGTATAATAGAGCAAATGCAGTAAGAGTATTCGCTGAACTCGACAAAAACAGAATATACGAATCTATGCGACATTCACTGCCCAACACAAAAATTGTTAGAAAAAAATGATTAAAAAAGGGAAATCAATAAATACTGAGGAGGAAGAAGGTACAACCTATAAATGGGGCGAATTTTAAGTATGTGCGCACATAATTTATTATTAAAACATGTTAGTGTATACTTTAAACGCATTTTTCTCAAAATTGATTTTTTCTTATTTTTTGATCAATATAATTATCATATTACTATGAAATTTGATGGACCTTGTCTTTGTACTATTTTCTAGGGAATGAACTAAAATAATTTAGATTCAAGGAATTATTTTTAATTTTCAGTCTATTGTTTGAACAATAACGTCTTAAATTTACTAAAAATTCATAATAAATTCTTCGACTGGTTCTAAAAATTTTATTTATTGTTATATCCATACGATTGTAGCTCATTCCCTAGAGAAAACTATGTAGTTTATTTTGGTGTAAGTTTTGTTTGGACGAGAGTAATAGTTTTTGGTGTAGCCAATTTGAAGTTTTAAAAGAATTTGCTTAAATTTATGCTATTAAATTCCAATTTTCAAAAAGTTTTAATATTTATTTCAAATATTGACATCATATTACTAATTTTAAATAGTCTTAAACCCAGAAATATGGTTAAAGTATCTCGACACCATGTTTTTCTAAAAAAAGTTCTCCGAACGTGTTCGGATACCTTAAAATGTTCACTTTAGTTCTATATTCTGCCAATAGATGGCACCTGCAGAGTGAACAGAATGTATGCCTTTAGAAAGTCACGTCACAGTGAATTAGAAATAATCTTCATGGGCATGAAGATACTTTATTATCTTCATTTAAATAATTAATTTGCAACTTATATTCAAATTGATGTAGTTGAGAAAATCTTCTCAAAGATAATGCTGTTATCAAAAATTTCATCTAACATGCTAGTAATAAATGAGAATAACTTTAAAATATCCCGCTTAACTTTTTGGAATGTCGTAATCATGTGACGGTAGCTACCTTCTGTCACATGATTATGAGAATGCAACATACGAATTAGGATTATTTTGCATCTTGTTTCGGATTAAAATCTGGCAACCCAGTCTAAAATCAAGTTGATTTTTATAATATTCAGTTTAAGAAAAATTATAATGTTCGCAATTTATATTTGATGGTTGTTGGCTGAAAATTCTGCTTTCAGTATTTTGAAATCATTGAGTGTATAGCATGCGTTTACTATTGCCCTCTGAAATAGAGTTGCAATCTTGGAGAATTCCGTCAGTTTTGAAATTTGAATCACGGAAGTTGTCATGTAATATTTTCGATTGCGTTTAATTACTCTGTTTAGTTTATTCTTGAAAAATACAGGTCAGACTATTTTTCCCCTTTTCACCAAAATATAAGTACTTTGTTTAATTTCAGTCACTCCAAAGTGATTGTTTAAAAATGCTGTGCCTCGCGCTTGTTTAATCAGTAAGAGACACACGTGTTGAAATATCTTAAATATCTTGCCATAGTCTAAATGGCGAAATTATGCAACGTAGCAGAGTTTTCGCCAGAGAGATCATTAAGAATGTGTTCTATCGGTAACGAGTGGCATTATGACAAGATGAAGAACAATGATGTATGTTAATTCGCTTGATGTTTCTTCGACGCATACTTTACAGTGAGATAGAATCACTGTATTCATATTTCATTGTAACTAAGATAAGTAAATCTCCACAAGGGTGACCACTGGAATTCACGCCCCGATTGTTTCAATTTGATTTATGTTTATTCTTCAACATGACTACTCCCGAAATTGCAGTTGCGGTGATTTAGCCATTTAAATCGCCACTGAATCGGAAATCGAATACAATTACGTGATAGCTCATTTACCATTAGACATTTAACACTTATTCGAGATGTAATTATCCGGTCCACATACTGATTTGAAGAACAAAACTGCGGAATAATATTAGAAGCAAAAGCTCAAAAAAAAAACTTATTTTTAATGGCTGGTTTGAAAGCTTTAGGATCATAAATAGGGCTGTGTCTATTTTCGATATATCGAAAAAATCGATTTTTTTCGGAAATATGGATTTTTCGATACTATTATTTGAAAAAAAAATCGATATCATGAAAGTAAATCATACGACACGATGAATCGTGATGCAAAGAATAGATTAATCTTCGTTTTCGATACTTCGAATAAGTATTTACTCGAACTTTTACCATTAGTGCGTTTTCAGAGTTTTTATAATTATATGTTTCGCTGTTGCATTGCCCTTCTGAAATTCATTTTGATTTAATATTCCTGTTAGGAACCAACTAGAAATAATGTTTTAAAATAAAAACATGAAATAAAATGATGAAATATGGTCATAATTACATATATTTTTTATTCAAATGCAACTAATGCATTTTATGTAAAATTTGTTGTTTAAAGAAATAGTTTTATATGGCAAAATGCATCGATTCGTATGTCTTACTGATAAAACCAAAATTCAATAAGGGGTTGGTTCTTTATTGTAAAATTTCGTCCATTCAAGCATTTAAATTGACATTTATACGGATTTTATGTTTAATTTTAAATTTGCTAAATTATTTAAATTAGAAAATTTGTTTATAATACTTATTGTTTATTGAAGAATTTAAAATTTTATGCATTTAATTATATTTATTATTGAAAAAATTTAAAATATTTCCCGCAAATTGAATTACTTTTTTTCATTCATATGCACAAATACTAAATTTAATTCATTTTTCGTTTTTTTTTAAATATTTATGACATTACTCAAATTTTAATTTTCTTATATTAAAGTTATAAGATGTATTAATTTTATTATTTGAGAAAATTGACAAAACTTTTCATTCAATAACTTGTTGATATATTTTCAATAATATAAGCATGAGGGCAATAAAAATAGAAAAATATTATTCAGGAATAAAAGACCTGAAAAATTAAAGTTGCAAGTTTACTCGTCATTTGATGAATAAATTCTACTTTGGATCAAACTTTCGATGCAAATCGAAATTTCATAAAGTTCATCTTTGAAATTTCAAAATCAGTTTTGAATTATACCTTAAGACTTTTTCTTTCTTTGTTCATTTTCTTTTCTACAGAATGCGCTTTTAAATTTCCAAAGATATATAATTTTCTGCAATTTATGTCTATAAAAATATTGCTACATTTTTATTTCATAACCTATAGTTCAGTAAATTATGTTGCATTTTTATTTATAATTAAAATTAATTTTAGTGGCAGATCTGTTTTCCAACCATTTGATCTCCTCTAAATTTTAATATTCATCAGTCTTGATTAAGCGTTCAGTGCTGATCGAACTTTTCATACTATGCTTATTGAGCTTTCAGTATTGAACAGACACTCATGCCATCGAAACTACGTCTAGTAATATCTACCGATTGGATTCGGAGGCATTTCGTGAAAACGTCATATATGTCGCTGGATTGATCGATTTTTATGATTCGGATTTATTCCAGATGTACATGATTAGAGTATGTATGGTGATGTCTATCTTTTTTTACTTTCATATGATTCTATATATTTTCAGAAACGTATAATTTGTAGAGCTTTATACTTCTGAAAATATTGCTTCATTCCTATTTCATAATATATTGTTTATTGATTTTTTTCTTAACATTTACGATAAAGATTATTTTTATGATAGATCGGTTCACCATTAGATAATTGTTTAAATTTTGATGCTTATAAAATTTGATCAAACGCTCAATGCTGATCGAATTTTCCAGAGCATAGAGAATCAGTCCGGTAATATTTAAAATATGAGAATTTAACTATTCTGTAGCTTGGCAGTAAAACTGGTTCTATGTTGATAAAACAGGTGGCGTTATTGGGATTGCATAATTAAGTGATAAATGTTTTTTTCGCCTTTGTTTCAGATTATATGAATGAATAGTATGACTGAATAGTATATAGCACTTTTTTTCCCACTCCTTCACAATTTAAAAATATTTTTCTTTCGTTTCCCCCCCCCCAAATCTTCAATCATCAGAATTGTTCTAAAAATGCCTCCCTTTTATATTATTAAAAATACTTTTTGATGAAATATTTTATTTTTGTGATAAAGATAATTTAATGAGATAAAGAGATTTAACGGTAGTTTTTGATCACTAATTGTCTTTTATATAACGTTTTTCAATATTCTAATTTTCAGTTTTATAATTCGACTTTCACAATACACCTAAGTATTTATAGAATAACCAGAAAAGACGTTACTGTTCAGAAACCGCAGCGTTTTCTACGTTGGTTATATCTTCGATAAGTTTATGCTAATGATGTATACAGAATAATTTTTCTTTAATTCGTCCATGTATTTTGAATTGTCTCAAAGTTGAAAGCCTTTTCTAAAACTTAAAATGTACTGCAATATTCTTTCATAAATGTCCTTACTTTCAATGATAATATTTATATGTGCTTTGGATTCACTATTTTTAATTTCATGTACAACCTTCTTTTGTTGCTCTAATTTTATTTATGAATTCTGTTTAAATTCTAATTGCACAATTAAATTTAATCTATCACTAATACTTTTTAAATAACACTTTTATTCATATACTGAATTAATTTTTTCATGACATTAGATTTAGATTTCGAATTCATGATTTGCCAAAATTACCTAATTTCACTTCCGCTGGCTGAAAATTGAAAGACTTTGACATTTCCTTTATTAGCATTAAAGGAAGTATCGTTTTAAAAATTACTACCTTTTTGAAGGAATATAATATTGTGAAATATCGAGAAACGCGGACACAGCGAAAACGAAATGTCGTTATAAAACTCTGTATTGAAATGATTTTAATATCATTATATTTTAATTATTTTATTTGCGTTGTATCGAGATATTAATTTTATTAAATCCCTATATATATTGAGAAATATTGATTTATCTTGGACGATATGTAGTGATGATGAAGTTTAGTCATCATTCAGCACGCCTTATAAAAACGCTTTTCGAAAACACCAGCATCGACGATTCATTGCATCTTAGTTTCCAGTCAAGCGATGCTTATTCCTGAGCATATCAGCACTGCTTCTTTTCCCCAAGTCGCTTCGGATAAGGCAGCTGAGCCATCCGACAGAATTCTAGCTGTGAATCCGACTTCTATTCGCTTATTTCTCCCGGGAGTAGGAGAAAACTATCGCCTGTGAATGAGCATCGTTCAACAACGGTTCGACAGGCTCCTTTGTTGCTCCAAGAGGAGATCAAAGCACTACGAAAAGAAACTGCAGACCTCCGTCTGCAGTCGATATCAAACACAACCCAAGAGTCGTGCGAGTTCGAAATCACGTGAAGATAAACTCTATTGGCATCACTTCCGCTTTCAAAATAAGGCAAAAAAGTGCATTTTTTTCTGTTCTTTTACTAGAATCCCCATGCAGGTAGGATAGGGGCGACAAATTCTTACTCTGTATATATTTCTTGTTGTCTATTCTTCAGGGACTGAAATTCAGGTATTTATTGTTGATAGATTCTAGAAACGACGCCAGCTGAACAATCCCAAATAAATGCGAACAAAAATTGACCTTTTCTCGCATTTTTTCAGCCGCAAAAAGCATTATATTGTTTCTCTATTCTGACACTTAAAGAACCGTTAGTACAGATTATAGAGAGTCTCAGGACTTCAGAGAATCATGCAGTCACCACTGAATTATTCAACGCTATATTTAACTTCGTGTGGGAAGTCAGCTAATAATATGTTAAAAAGAAAGATATTATGTTATGGTGTTATGAAGGGGATGTTAAACAATTAAATCATGTACTGAAGAGGCGGATGTTTCAATTTCTAACACAAAAGAATGACTTGTGGCCCAAAGAAATATTTTAACAGGTACTTCGGGGTAGTTGAAGAGTCGGAGTAGAGAAAGCTTACGGCGCTATAATTGTTACGAACGAAAATCCATCACAGTAAAATTTGGTTTAAGAAAAATCTCATTTCATAAGTGTAATATTTCCTCTGCTGTTATTGGAGCTGATTTTTTTTATCAGTTTAATTTATCACCTGATTTGCCAAAAAAAAAGCCTTATTGGTTAGCCTTACCAGTTAAAAAATGATTGCTGAATTAAGTACATGTTCAATTTTCTGTGTAAAAATCTCTCTATATAAATAATGCCATGTATATGAATATAAATAATGTAAATTACTAATGAAATGTTTTGAAATTACTAAGTTACCAGTTCTCAATAGCCAATAGTTACCAGTTCTCAATTAATACAACAACAAAGGCCTTCAGTTACAACTAAACCCAGAAGATTAGATCGAGGCAGACAGAAAATAGCAAAGGTTAATTGCAGCGTGTGATTCAATTCACCTTCTAAAATGCACATGCTTCTCTTTTGCACATGACATCCAAAAAAAAGTTTCGTATGAAGAATAGTTGGTGACCATTGCACTAGATGCACAGACAAGTGGAGATATGTATCCATTACCTTGTATAAAATATGTTTCGTCTGAATTAAATGGAAAACAAATGTCCAGTCACATCGATCTTGTCAAAGTGAACAACTAAGTTCCTATTAATCCATTTGATGCTTACAAAATTGTGATATTCACTCCATTTGGCGTGTCTAAGAGTTTGAAAATAAAAAATAACCTTTGCTGTGCTTTATCAATGATTCACCACTTTATTGATGAAATGACTTGAGACTTATCATTTGTGTACACATTTCCAGATGAGTTACTTATTACTTCAGACCTAAACGGGCATTTGGGACATCTAAATCGCCTATTTTCAAAACATAAAGAATATGATCTGCATATAAATGATGATAAATATCAATCTGAGCAACTTACTATTAAATTTCTTGGATTTAAGTTATCTAAGAAAGTAACTAAACTTCTACATCATCATGCGAGCTATATTTTAGAATTCATCCTCGAAGGATTCATTCAAATCTCTCATTTGGAGAAAATACATTTCATATTTTTTTAATTAATTGAAATTTATAAAATTGTTTTCATTTCCTTGAACAAAAAAGGACTATGCATATAAACCAATTATATTTGGAAAACCGAATGTAATATGAATCTGAATGAGCTCGATATCCTTCCAAAATGATACATAGCGCCCTTTTTAACTCTCTCAAAATTCGACCTCGGAAGTCGGAGAGGAATAAATTAATGAAGACTAGAACTAGATTCTACCATGCTGAGAAAAAATCGTATTGTAGAGGTAATGCGCAGACCATATCGGCACGCTTTCTCACTTCTAGTCCGTCTCTTGCGTTGTGAGAGAACAATTTTTTTTATATATTTCTTTTAAATACCATTACATTTTCAAAATATTTTTCTATTTTCTTTTGTCATTAGTTTGAATAAAAAAAAAGACTGAATATTAAATAATTTTCTTTGACAAAACGACTAGAATTCGAATTTGAATATACTCGGTATTCTTCCATAGAAATACATTGCGCCTTTCTACGTAACTTCCACCTCGGAAGTCGGATACCAATATGTGAATGAAGAGAAAAATTACCTTCCCTTCTGTTGAGACGAACTCGTGGAATTGGGGTAACGCGCATGGCAAATCCGTAACTGTTTTTGAATCTCAGGTTCGAATCTGGCTTTCGGCGTGAACATATTTTTCACATTTTTAAAAAATTCCATTAAATTTCTAAATCATATTTCTGTTTTCAAATAAAAAAAAATTAAATAAAGAAATAAATAAAAATGCTCGAATGAAAAAAAAAAAAATGAGTAGTATTCGAATTTGGATATGCTCCATATCTTTTCATAGGCAGACATTGTGCCTTTTTTCCTATCTTCCACCTTGGAACTCGGATGCGAATAAGTGAATGAAGTGGTAAAATAACTTTCTTTTTTTAAAATTTATAAAACTGTAGTCGATTTTCTTTAAAACTTGATTGAATAAAAAAGACTTTGCATATAAAATTATTCCGACAAAACGACTAGAATTCAATTTGAATTTGAATGTGCTAGTTATTCTTCAATAGAAATACATTGTGCTCTTTTTTTTTTTTTTTTTTTTTGTTAAATATCGACCTTTGAAGTCGAATAGCGATAACTGAATGAAGAGTATGATTAGATTCCCTATTGTTAAGACGTGATATAGGGGAAAACACAGCTGCGATTTTTGAATTTTCGGTTTGAATATCGCATTCAGAAAGAGTCCTTTTTTTCATACGTTTTTAATTTCTTTAAATTTATAAAACTGTTTCCTACTTTCTTTTAACGCTTGCCTGAATTAAAAATAAAAAAAAGGACATCAGGTATGAAGAAATTTTCTGACAAAATGAGTATGCTCGATATCCTTCCACAGGTATATATTGTGCCCCCCCTCTTCGACCTTGGAAGTCTGGCGGTGGTGCATGAAGGAAGTATTCGGGAAGGTGCAGCCCTTGTGTCTGCGCTCCTTTCCCATTTATTTATCCGAGTAAAATACCTCTCTATTTATTACCTTGTAAAGAAATTCAAACATATGCTTGAAGCCTAGAAGTCCTCTAGTTTTGTTACTCGTAAATTTTATGACCCAGCATTCATGTAATTATCTGCAAAAAGAATTCTTATTGTGAATCTGTAATATAGCTAAGATTATTGTTAGAATCCAGAATGACTTGATTTTTTTTATAGTTATAATAATAAATATTTACGTCGCCTCTTCGCCGTTAAATTTTCATTGTAACCAGCAGAAGTGGTTTCCCCAAAATTTATTCGCAAAATTTGGATCTTTGGTGCGAATCGAACATTTTTACTGAATTTATTATGAAATTTTTTGGTGATTATTCCCTGGCCTGAGGCCTAAAAAATCGAATAAGCATTTTGGATGCCTTTTTTTCCCACCGATCAAAAATAAAATTTTTACATACAATTGCAATAGTAGTCGCATAGCAAATATCAATAATTTAGGTCATTATGTATATATGCTTTTAAAAGTACAGACCCCCGGATAGTCAACTCTTTAACAGATACGTTTAAAAAATTGGATAAGAAGTTACATTTTGGATGCTAACTCTGCGCACCAAATTTTATTTATCTGTCATTTTACGTTTTGTAGTATGCAGCTCCAAAACGCTTTGAGCTTGATCTTTGAAGATAGACAGACTCATCAGACATGAATCCAAAATGGTGGTTTTCGGACTCAAGGAGATTCGTTGAAATCTCGGGCTTGAATTTTTTTGAGAACTTTCTCTTTGCATACTTCGTATAAGGGAAAACGAAAAGAAGACAATGTCGTGTTTATTAATGCAGAACACTATGAATGTTAATTTTCCAAGCTGTTTATGTCGGAATCTAATACTCAAATGACTTCAACAACATTAGCAAAAAGGAAAATATTTTATTTCTTGTTTAGCACAAATGAACCGATAAGTGTGCATTAGAGTCGATTCATGGCAAATATGATCACTTACTTTATTTTGTACAGTTACACACATAGACACGTATATACATATGAGGAAGGAAAAAGAAACGATTCGATGCGAATACGGCTTTTCATAATTTCACAGTGAATGAGGAGTTTTTCTTCTTATTCTTCCTTCAAGTGAAAGAATGAACAAAAGTTTTAATTATGAGAGAGAGAAAAAAATTAGTATTTCTTTTACATTGCTGAAAAAAGGAAATTAAGCAAGAGTTGTATCCTCGCTGAAATATTTTAAACGAAAGCATTCATGAAAACTTTTCTTCAATCATTTGTACTGAAAAGTCTATCATTAGATTCAATGAAACGTAACATAGCACACAAATTTAGTAAGCCATTTTTTAAATAAAAGTTTTCAACTCATTAAATAATTTTCAAATATTAAAACGATCATGTAAACTTATGATTCATCTTTTAGTTACGTAGCAAGACTGAAAACATTCCTTTGCAATGGGAATTACAACTATGAAGCCATAATAGTTAAAAATAGTTATGGTTACATAGTTATAACATCGCGGAAAACGTGCAAAAGAATTCATTTCTGTTTATTTATAAATGATAAAATCCTCAGTACTCTGATACTAAGGATATTATTTCCATTCAAGAAAGGGATACTAGCACAATAAGTAATAACATCGGTCATATTCCTGCTAATAAATTAAAGATCCTATACATATTTGATATGAAATTGTTACAAATTTAATAATTCTTTTCTTAGAATTATTTTAAATGACATTTTAAGTAAGGCTGCATACTCTGAGAAAAAAGGTAGAATAAAACATTTGCATTAAGAAAAATTCTTATTTACATATGATGAACAATCCTTTTTCAAAAACATGAATTGTAGCCCATATGATGAGTTACTGATCTGAAATAATTTTTTTGATCTTTTAAAAAGATTTAAAAATAAATAATTAAAAAAATGTAGAACTTCTCATTAAAAATTTGAATTTTATATTAAATTTTTTCTTTAAATTAAGAAAATTCTTCCTTTGTTCAGAAAATAACCAAAAAAAAAATTCTAAATGCGTCTGTAAATTCAGGAGTAAAGCGCTAATACATTTAATATATATTATTATTACAGCTCTTAAAGATGAAAATTGTGAAAAATTATAATGAAATATTTCCTTTCATTGTATAGATTTCTGAATAGGTGATTTAAACACAGGAAATAATTATTTCGTAACTTCAAAACCATAACTCTTGAAAGATGCAATGATATATGGAAAAAAATGCTATACGTAAGGCACTTTCTATTTCATTACGGTAAATGATCACATGTGTACATCAACTTGATTAATACCATTTACATAAGCTCACGTTGTACTTTTATCCATTTCACTTTAATTCACATTCAAACATAACAGTTAGGAAATATTGCATATTTGCTTATATATGTATACATAAATAGAAGAAAGTATATGCAAAAATGATACATTATTTTCTGCATACAGTTGAATAACGTAAACAAAGTTGATATAAAATACTCATCAATTTCCCACCTTGAAAAATATAATTCTAAGAAATGATAATAAAATGAAGTAGCCTTGCATAGATTAAGTCCAAGTAAAAGATTCTATTAGAGTATTCTACATTAAGCGTCCCGAATGAAAGAAAAGAAAAAAAAAAAAAAAAACACATCGATGTCGTCTTATCAAATAGAGAAACACAGAAAAGTTAAAAAAAAAAAAAAGTTGGTTGGAACGATCAACGTCACAACACAGTGCTTCTAATCGGAATTTTGAACAAATAAATTTAAAATAAAGCGAGATATTTTCAGGCACAAATATAATGATTTTGATCCCAGGATACATTTTTAAATAAATCCAAACAGGAAAGATACAATCAACCAGTCCAGGGTTGCTTAGGTAGGGTCATAAAAGGTACTTGAAACTTGTGTAACATCCGTTGACACACTGATGAAATTTGTACATCCTGGTAAGATTGAATGGGTCTACTAATGCAAAAATGACGGACATCAAAAAGGCAAAACAAGGATGCAGACACAAAGACGAGCTCCATTGCATATGTGAACTTATAAAGGCAAAAAATAACGACAGGCCAGTGTTGGCAATCGCAAGTCAATCCAGATCAGTGACGGACCAGTGCCTTGAAGGCAGTCATAAAGAGCAACAATCCAAACCCTGAAGGGTCGATTCAAGATGGCAGTTCTGTGTGGAATCTCTTCTTCAAAATGCCGTAGATTCCGTCTTGCCATCGCCATCCGATTCCTTTTTGTGGGCCTGCGCATGCCCAGGAGATGGTATACTCGGCCTCTGCCCTGGATGACAGCTTCTTCTTCTGGATCGGACGCTTCTGATGTTGGGCAGAGGACTGACTCCGTCTGTGGCGACAGGGGAGACGTTGAATCTTGTCATCTCTTGGATTCGACTCTTAGAGGGCCACATAGAGTAAGGGTTCTCAGAGTTTTGCAAGGTTTGGTTATAGATGAGGCTCTTCCTGGGTATGTGACTTTGATTGCCTTCGCCTTCGTCCTCTTTCTGCGGGACAGAATTCAGATCAATAATTCTATTTTACTAAAATAATACAAATGATAGAAACAAAACCGATGATACCCCGATTATAAAGGTTTCGAGCAAAAATGAGAATTTATAAATAAAACTGCAAACTGAAATTTAATACCCCTCATTAGAAATAACTGAAATTATCTTTGGAGTGATTAATATTAATTTAAATCCACTGTAGTTAGAAGTCTTGAAGGCTGTATAAAATTTTGCCTGGTGCATAAAACTGTAAGCTAATTAATGTAATGAACATTGACTTATGATTATAACCTTCAACTTTATATTGTACTTTACTTTGTAATGATTCCATATTTCTGATCAATAATCAGTGCTTTTAAAAGAATCACAGCCTAAAAAGGCAACTATCAATGAAATAAATAAAAATTGTCGCATGATTTCGATAACTAAGATTTCTTCTAAATAAAGATGAATATGAGATGACCTGAATCCATGTACCTATTGTCCAAATACTTATTGGATAGATCCAGATTCCGTTCCTACATTCATAATCTGAATTACGCTTAGATTTTTAAACATTAAATAACAGTTATAGCAATTGCAAATGAAATTACTTTAAGGAATAAAAGTGCAAGAAATAATGTAGATAAACTAATATTTGGTATTAAAGAAAGAAATATTCAATTAAATATACTCATTAATTGGAATGAAGTCTTAATTATACCAAAAAATAAATTTTCTCAGCTAGTCGCCAACTTTAAAGGTGTAGAATTGCATCATTCAAAATTTAAAATGAACAATCGAAAATTCAATCTTGCTGTTAGTTATGACCAGAATTTGCACTATATTTTATTTATGAGATGAATTTTTATCATAATGCTAAGAATCGCTAATTTATATTCTTTTGCTACCATAAAAACTATACCAGATAATTGCACCATTTGCGAATGGTCATAATTTACGATTAAATTACAACAAAAAATATTACAGAAGAAAGCTTCAAGTTTTGTTTACGAACGTAGTAATTGTTGCCATGTAAACAACATCCCTACAGAAATACATTTCAAGTTAGTGATGCGCATCAGATTGCTCTGAGCACTGTTATCCAAGTTTTCTGAAATTAATTCCATGCCCTACATTTCAATGCTGTAGACTCTGTCTTAACGTCTCCTTCGCTCGCAACAATGACGAGCTGAAGTACTTAGAAATACACTAACACTATAACTATGTGACTATAACTATAGTCACACAGATGAATTATGTGTGCATACAAAACTTTCTTCTGTGTTGTTTTTAAATATTTTCTTCCCGCATTTATTCATGAGGAAGTTGTCGTTTCTAAACGGTATGATTGTTTTGAATCAATCAGCCTGTGGGCAGGCAGGAGAAAAAATGCGAAGCTCCATGGAAATAAGTTGATTTCCTACTCGTTAGAACATATCATATGAAATAAGTACAGTGCGCGGAAAAAGTATAAAGACAACATGTAATTGCATGAAAATATGCTTTATTTCCATTTCACCTAAATGAACTTTTTATATTTCTTACTTCTGCTGCATAATTTTGTGATAACACTTATTCCACATAAAAAACATAATTTAGCATCAAAATATTGATTTTACAAAATTTAACATTAAAGGAAATACGGAAAAAATTATAAGGGCATGTTGTAAAATACTTAAAAAATGTTTCAATAATCAAGAAAACTACCTTCTTTTTCAATCACTTGAATAAGCCGAGAGGTCACAGATCCTGAAAGATCTTTTAAAATGACCACAGATATTTTTTCCCAAGCGTCTTTGATAGCGAAGACAAGATCTTGTGTACATTGATACTGTGTGCTGTTTTTATAAACTTCTCGGGCTAGAAGTCCCCATAAGTTTTCGATTGGATTAAGATCGGGACTTCTCGCCGGCCAACCAAGTAAATTTATAGAATTAGCTTCAAACCAGGGTTTTGCACTCGTAGAAACGTGTATCGAAGCATTATCCTGCTGAAAAATATAGTCCCCTGAAGTAATTAGTGGCGCTTCAGGTAACAAACTTTCTCCCAAGATATCAACATACCTGTCCGAATTCATTTTACGGTTGATAAATATAATTGGAGTGGTTTCATTTGCCTCAAAAGCGCCCCATACCATAACCGAGCCACCACCATATTGACACCTGGAAAACACTTCCTTGGTCTTTCGCAGATCATACCAAAAAATAACGAAAACCATCAGGTTCATCAAGATTGAACTGTTTTTCGTCCGAAAAAATTACATCAGCCCACTTTTGACCAAGAGAAATGTATTTTTTGGCAAAGTAAACTCTTCTTATGATGATTTGTAAGAGGGAGGCGTGACACTAATTTCCCATAAGAAACTTGAGGATGTTTACTCAAAACATTTTGAACAGTCCTTGTTGAGCATGGTAAACTCAAATTTTGTCTAACTTCATTTGCGGTTTCTCTTTTCTCGCATGCTCTCCTTACAATCATTCTTTTTTGTCGACGAGTGAGAATTTCTGGTCTCCCAATTCGCTTTTTCATACCATACATCCCAGGATATTTTAGAAAATTATAAACCACCGTTTTAGATCTCTTGATTCTTTTTGAAATTTCCCATCCACTTAATCCACATTCTCGAAAAGCAACAATTTTTCCTTTTTCAGAGTCAGAAAGTTGAGTTCCTTTGGGCATCGTTTAAAAATTCACACTGAAAGTCGCCGAGTGGGAAATTCTTTTTGCAAATGTATCTTTTAACTCGGAATTGTCATTTTATGCTTTCAAATATGCAAATTTTTAAATAATTACTGGAGAAAAAGCAATGTCCTTATACTTTTTTCCGTTTTCATTTAGGTTTAAAATCAAAATTTAAATTTTAGCAGATTTAAAATTGAAAATTTTCATTACTTTACGCATAAAATATTTTAGTTTTACTTCTATTTTTGCTGCAAAAATTTGCATACGATTCTGTAAACAAGGCTTCTAAATTTGGCGATTTTTCGCGTGTCCTTATAATTTTTTTCGGGCACTGTATAGTTTTTTTTCCTAATATCAACAAAGCTTTGTTGATACTTTTGTCAATAACCGACATCTAAAATATCTATAAATACTTCTATTCTATGCAGTCCATAGTAAAATGTAACCGTTTTGCTGTCCGTAAAATGTCCCCCCTATTTAATAATCCATGGGGAAGGAAAGACTGCTAAAACAACAGTAAATTAATTTTCCACACTTAGGACAGGAAATTTCGAATTTTTTCGACACCCAGAAGAAAAAAAGGTTACTAACGCCGCCTAATGAATCACTAAGTAATATATCTATTTTACGATTTATTTTTAAAATTATTGCAAATAGGAGGAGCAATTTCGGCGAAGCTGGACGTTTCATGCTTGTGTAGCATTTTCGGATAAATTACATTTTGGAAATAGCTGCAGAGGCCGGTAGTTGCAGCTGCAGATATGAGTTCTACAGTTTTCTTCCTATAATGGGAATGTCGTGCCCCAAAGTTTTCAAATGACCTTGCAAAAAGTAAGCAAGCCTAAGTAGGTCCGAAGATTGGGTTCTACAACTTTATCAGAGCCAGGTATCATGCTTTAGCAATGATGAATACTTCGATTGAAAGGGATGGTGACCCTTTATTTTTCATTGTAGGGATTGATGGAGTTGCTGTCCATCCAAAAGTTTTGTTAAGACATTTTCCTGAAATATTCGGTATTCCATCATTCCAGAAAATTTAGTCGTTAATTATGTATCTCTTAAATGATTCTGGAGAATGGTAGAATGTACCTTAACCCTTTAAGTAACAGATGTTTCATCGCCTTCTGATGGGTTAAAGTGCTTTCTATAATATATATTTAGATGATTTCGATTCGAGAAATCTGTTCCTTTCAGATGTTTATAAGCTCAGTAAGAAATGTTTCTCATATAATCAAACAAGCAGCAGCAACAACAACAACATAAAAAAAAAGGATTACTGGAAATGCATCATAATTGCGACAAAATAATATGTTTGAAACAGCAATTTGTTAGAAGCTTCGGACTCTAAAAATTCTGGAATGATAGTTTGATTGCTACTCATGGGCAGAGTTCCTGCGTAGGGTTTTTTTAATATGACGAAGAGCAGGTCTTAAATTTTTAACTGGACTGCGTAGAACAGATAAGCCTTAAACTCTAAAGGGATGCATCCAAAATACAGTTAGTAAAGGTATGGGAAGTATGGGAAGACTTTTTGTTTAGCATGCAGTACTGGGATATTAGAGGTGAAGATCTCTGATGGGTTCTTCTCTGTTAACCGAGAACAGGCACATAACAAAGCATTCCAAAATACCTGAAAAACACTCGTTATAGATTTGGATTCCCGCTTCTGCTAGTCTTGTTCTTCCTGCACAGCAAGGGAGGAGCACAATATTACATCATAATCACAAAGCAAAACATTGACGTGTGGGTGAAAAGAGCATTATTTTAAGGAGAACATAAAGGGAAAGGACTCAGTTTTTATATTTAAAATTTACAATAAATCATCAACGTTTGATAAACTCCAAAGTATCTGAAAATAATGCTTTTCGACAACAATTTAAAAAGTTAAAAATTTGATTCTAACTATGAAAAATATAACTTAAATAAAATAATCCTAAAATAATTTCATGGTATTTTAGAATACTCTAAATGAGAAGTTGGAGGAGACATCATTCAGAAAATTAACAGTTTTCAGTGATACAATAAATATACGAAAATAAACAATAAATATAATTTCAGTATCTTAAATCCAGTTCTGTACATATACTACATTATTTCAAAATGAGAAAACTATTGTTATTTGCTGAACAGTTTATTTAGATGCTTCTCTTAGTATTTCCCAAAAAATTCTAACAGTACTCTTTCTGCCAATTTGGTTAAATAAATTGTATTTGAAGCATTGATAAATATTATTTATGCACATTCCTCTTACATAAACTGAATGTAAGACAAACTATTTCTGATTTATAAATTTGAGAAAAGTTAATCGCTGAGAGATAACTTAACTGACGTTTTTAAGAGGGAAATAAGCGGGCATCCATTCAACGGGTTTATTTTTCGCTTCCGAGAATAATTTTATATTTCCTCCAGTTCTATAATTCAAATTTTTTTATTCTATAATTCAAATTTTTTTATTCTATAATTCTAAATTTTAATTTTTATTCAAAATTTATAATTCTATAATTCAAATTTCAAATAACAAAAAAATGCTACACGAGGTATTTAAAAAAAAATTATTCCAGTAGAAATTTAATTAACGAATGATTCAACGATGATTAATGATTATTCTATTCTGAAATGCTGCCCGTATCTCAAATTAAGCATTCAGATCTTCAATTTACCATGGGCTTTCTAAGCAAAATTTGACTCATTCATCATTTCTTATATAATTTCTTATTCCATTTATAAACATTTTCCTCTCAATGCACATCGATATTTCTTTTAACAAGAACTTCCATGAATAAAGTTTTTTATTTTCAAAGTATGAGTGATGCAGAAAATCCCAGCATGCGTCTGTTTCAGAAACCGAAAACTTCTCATATAGGTTATGAAAGCATTGCTTATGCGTTTTTGCTAAGATATAATCAATGCAAAAAAAAAAAAAAAATAATAATAATAACAATAAACTCAAACAAACCGTAAAACCTTATTGACATGGAAGTTTTAAATAAATAGCTTGATTGTTTCAAATGTGTGATATAGTTCAGTATTTCAAACTCTAATTGAAATCTGAAAGGAATAGGAAAAATATTAATTTGCATAATGAGACTTAAATAGAATTATTTTTGAAAATCGTTCATATGTTATGTAGCATATAAATAGCAAATAAATCCTTGCTAAACAGCCAGGATTTTTAAATGTAGTGATTGATATGTGAAACAGTTGTATTCATCTATTAAATTACAAATATAATAATTAAAATATATCAATCTAATAGTCGAATTCCTTCAAGAAACTATAATTCAACTGACGTCATTTGATTTAAGTTGTAACAAACTATTGATCTGACCCTTACCACTGCATCCATAAGGTTCGGCAATCTGCTCTGTCGTCTCTTTTTCATAGCGTTGTTTTTCATCATGTTTGACTGCGCAATACTGGCGCGACGCAACGCCGGTCCGGCATCTTGCAGATTCATTCCTGGAGCAATGCTGAGTCTTCTATTCACTTTCTGCAACAAAAATCAGAAGCTCGGTTTTTATCCTTTAACATCACGGCAGTTTAATAGAAAAAATACGAAAGATAACAACAGCCAAAAGCATTTTGACTAAGCCGGGTTTGAACCGACGAGCTGTCGTTTTCGACAGAGCCACAGACGAGTCACGTGCTGCCGACTGCGCTACACTTTTATACTCTAGATTTCGCTACAGTATAATAAATATCAGGGCATGAGAGTCAACCTATCGTAAATTTATCACTAGTGGCTTGTAATATTATTTTGGAAGAATAGTTTTCGGCACAAAAAATTAAAATGAATGTAAACAAGTGTAGTTTTTTAAAATTTTGCTTTAATATCGTCACGAAAACCTTTAATGGACGTACATAAAAAAAAGTTCAATGCATTAGATAATGAAATAACGTTTTATTTCCCGAATATTCCAGAAAAATAGATGCGTAGATAAAAAAAAATACACAAACAAGATATACACAAAGAACAGACTCACTCTATCACACAGAAAATTATTAATTTTGAAATAACAAAAGCGCTCATAATGCACAACACTCTAAAGAGAAATTATTTTTGTGTGACCGCTTTGGTTTCAATAGGCTGCGACATTTTCCAGACAAATTAGAGTGCTGCTAGATATTGATTTCCAAATTTTCCTGAGTCTTTATTTTTGTTGACAAAGCCTCCAATGTTCGTCAACTTGTGTCACATGATTGACTGGCATTTATTCAGCTTCCAATAAGAATATCTGTAAGTATTTTGCTTCAATCAAAAATCATATTGACAGGTAAGCTATATTACAGATTCGTATCAATATTTATTATTCAGATACTTACATATTTTTCCGTTTATGGCATTCTGATATCACACCCGTCATATATTAGTATAATGTATAGCACTATACAGTGTCAAGATAAGTTCAAGAAGGAGAGAATTTTTAGATATTTCACATAGCAGAAATCTTTTGGAGTAGTTCAAAAAGGATAAAGTTCAATAACCTTATCTTTGCAAATCTGAGACACGTTGAAAATTAATGATAAATATAAGGCACAGATACAACATGAATGATATTTAAACTTGAAATAATGAATGTCGAATCTGCTTATAATGAGACAAGCTCAGTCCAGGGCGGACCAAAGTAGGAATCATCAAAGTGATAGGGGTTTCAATCTCCTCCATTCGGGTCTCGGCTCTTAGACTATCCAAAATAGTATCAATTTAATTTCTTAATAGACTTTTTAACAGAAAATGTCTAACAAAGTAATTGTTGTATGGTAACTACTTTTTTGCGCATCATTTACGGAGACGGTGATGATCCCATCCTCCCATAGTGTCGGAAATTTCCTTCTCAAGTGGGTGGTTGACTGTTATTCAAAGCGTTCCCTGTTCATTTTCGTCTGGGAGAGGCACTGTTCTGGCATTTTTTCCGTTGTATAACGGTCGGCGCTCGTTTGTTGAGGCAGTTGTTTCCTAAGTGGGAAAGGAACTTCAAGACTGGGAAATTTAAAAGCCTCTCACATTAGCTTAGCAAATTGATTCTTATATTCGCTTTTTGGTCATTTAGCATATGTACTCATTATTACAATCGCTCTCTAAAACAGGCCAGTTATCTATTATCAGAAATACGACGGTGTATGTTTCCTAAGTATTCTTCAATTAGTTGGTTAAATGCCTTGCAAAGAGTTATTTCAGAGTCGAGCTGCGTGCAAAATGAAATAAAACTGAACTCAAAGCAATATGCCCAAAACGACGACTGAAATATATAGCACACTTATAAGAGTTATTTGTCTCTTTCATAGCTTTACTTAATAAAAGGGTTATCAATAAATATATGAATTCTGAAGCATCAACCAATGTATGCATTTATATCACAGTCATGAGAAAAGATGATTTTACTTTGCTCTTGAAATAGCAACTTTGGCCTTTCTTTAAAATGAAACCTTATAAAATTCCTGAGTGAACCTTTTAGCAATATTAAACCGTGTAAAGGAAGTGATTGAGGCTTTTAAAAAATGTGTTTTTGGAGAAAAAAAAATGTGTTTTGGATAGTTTTGAAGATTTTGTAATTGACGATGCTAAGGGTCCCAAAAAATGCGGAATATTTTAGATGACAAATTTTATCCTCCTATAATTGATCACTTTTGAGTTTACCCTTGAGAGATCTTATGCTATTGCAGAACACGATCCACATCGACAGGATATTATTCAAACAGTTTGGAATTGCGTCAGTTTTAAAAAGTTCAATGAAAAGCCGAATTCAAATAATAGCAAACAAAATGGGAATATATGATTAAGAATAAAAGACAATTGTTGAAACTCTCAAAGACCTTACTTTTCGACTTTGGCCATTCCTTTTCATATATTTGGGATAATTCTTATAAACATAAGCTTAGTTAAAATAAATTTTTCTACATGAAAGCACCTCAAGAGGTTTTCAACAGCTCAGTGGACTCACTTTTTGTTAACATTCGTGAAGATGCAAAAGTCAATGTTGATGTGTTATATTTTATAAGAAAGAGTCAAGGTGAATGATCGTGATTAATTGACCATTTTGTAAAGGGAATAAAACTCAACAAATAATAAAAATAATGAAACAATCGTAATTGTTACTATAGCATATTTTGAGGTTAACTATATGAAAAATAGCTGCTCTACGATGTCCTTTAAAGATTCCTAGGTCGACCCTTATATGCATTTAACTGAATAAATGAATGCTTTCTTTTGTGATGGTACATTTTTATTTATTCTTAAACATGAGGTGCAAACTTAAAGATGAGAAACCAGAGCCTTTTGTCCCAAATATGCATCTGAAATAGAGCCTGACTTTTGCAGTTTCAGCCAAGAATAGATTATTCTTTTCATGAATGGAAGATGCAAAATTAAAGTGAGTAGACGTCTTACGTTAAATTAGCGATTCTCAACCTGTGGGGCGCAACCCCCTGGGGGGGCGAGTGCACTAGAGGGGGGGGGGCACAAGAATATCCAAGAGAAAATATTATTTTAAAAAATTGATTAACTGACTGAAAGAAAAGCACACATACACATAGGAAAAAAATACATTTCGACATATTTAATAACTTATTAAAATAAAACAACTTACTAAATCAAAACATACTAAATTAAAAACAATTTTAATAATTATTAGTGACTTCCTTGGGCCTGTCTGGCAGAGCAAAGTTTTTTGCAGGTTTTTCGAAGTAAGGCTTAATATTAGAAATTATAATATAAGGCTTAATATATAAGGCCGAATAATATAATAATAATATAATATAATAATAATATAATATAATAATAATATAATATAATATAATAATATATAATATAATAATATATAATATAATAATATATAATATAATAATATAATAAGGCCGAAATAAGGCTTAATATTAGTAAGTTCTGTTTCTATATTTTGTACTCAAAGAAGCCACAGCAGAAAATGCAGTTTCACAAAGGTAGGATGTTGAATGGTAATAGAATGTGAAATGCCCTTGTTTTTAGTGCAGAAAAATCATCCGTACTCCTGCCCAAAATTCAAATAGTGATTTATTACTAAATTATCTTTTAGTTTCGCCACTTGTCGTGAAGTCTATGAATTTTTCTTCCTCATCAATTGAGAGTCCTTCGGGAGTCTTATGAAATGGATCCCTAATCCACTCGTAACTTACTATCAGTTTGTCGTCAGCATGAAAATACTTTTTAAAATTCTTTGCCAGCATGACTAAATGATTTTCAATGGTTACAAAAAAAACTTTTACATGTTCTTCTTCAGCCTTGTAAGTTTTAGTACAATCATCCACATTTGCAAACATTGTTAGGTTTTTTGCTTTAAATTTCTGCATTAACTTTATCACTCGTATCCAACATATGTGTATTTGCTCCTTGGAGTTGAAGATTCAAATTATTTAATTTCTCGAATATGTCGACCAAGTACCTCAATTTCATCCCAAATAAACCGTTGCAAAAATTCTCGGCCTCTGGCTGTTTTCTTCTTCTAGGAAAATGGCGATTTCTTCTCTTAATTCATAAACACGCTGCAAAAATTTCCCACTTGATGACTATCTTGCCTCGCAATAAAATAGTAACTCTGCATGTACTGAACCCCTGTCTTTACAAAGTACGGAAAATACTCTCGATTTCAGGGGTGTCATTTTTATATAATTTCTACGGTTACAACCGTAGTTAACACAATATTCAAACCAGGACTCATTTCTTTCGAAGCCAAAGTTTCTTTGTGGATCATGCAATGTTGCACTGAGGCGATTTTTGTTTTACAAGTGCTTGTACACCTTGGAATCTTCCAGACATTGAACCAGCACCATCGGCGCATATTCCGATGCAATTTTTCCATTCTATGTTTGCCTCGTTCATAAAATCATTTAAAATAACAAATAATGCGAGCGCTGATGTTTTGAGTTCTATTGGTTTGCAGAAAAGTAGTTCTACTACTGACATATTATCACAAATTCGAACATAGGCAATTAAATGAGCATCTTTATTACTATCTGTTGCTTCGTCAAGCTGTATTGAAAACAATTTGTCATGCAGCTTCGAGAAAAGCTGACACTGTACATATTCAGCTATATCGCCAATTCGACGAGCAATAGTATCATTTGAAAGAGGTATGGACTGCAATTGTCTTGAAAAATTATCTCCAAACATAGTTTCTACAATCTCAATTGCTGCTGGCAAAATAAGCTCTTCACCAATGGTGTGAAGTTTTTTACATCTGGCTATTTTATATGAACTTTGTAAGATGCAATTAAAGCTTTTTTATTCACAGACAAAGTTTCTTTAAAAATGATTTTTGCTTTTTATATGATTTTAATTCTAATTCGAAAATTTCTCTGGGTTTGTTAACGTACTCACTGTGAAGCGTTTCCAAATGTCGTTTAAGATTATTAGGTTTCATGTTGTCTGCAGTCAACATTTTTGAGCAAATGATACACAAGGGCTTTTCTTCTTCATTTACTTCAATACTTGTAAAACCAAAATTTAAGTATTCTTGAGAACATTTTCTTGATTTTATTTTCGGAACCACGCTCGTCTGTGTACTTGTTGATGCTTGACTATCGCCTAATGCTTGCTTACTTCCGCTTAAAAATTTATTCTTGAGTCTGCATAAATCTGCTGCCGTGGATATTTAATATGGTGAATTGCAATTAACGCGAAAACATATATAACATACACATTCACTATATATTCCAGAGCGATAAAAGGATCGACTCGAATGAAACTGGCTGGAAATGAAACTTGCGTTATCGAACATTTTCCTTCTTCCTATGAGAAACCATTTGTTCCGCTCATGCTGGAGATGGCATCGGTCGTGTGGCTTCCCTTCCACAAACATTGCTTATTTTTTTCACTTTTGTTTAGACATGCTTTTGTTTTATTTCTTTTATTATTCGAATAAATGTATTCCCAGTTTCTAAATTCATCCCGTCTATGTTAACTTTCATTAACGAATTTTTCTACTTTCTTATTCTTTTAATGTTATCTCCCTGTTTGGCTTTCATTTCAAATATAATATTTAAATTTTCTCCGCTTTCATTCGCTTCATCTGTTCACCGCCCGCTTGTCCAAAATGCAAGATGTGGTTTCTCTCCAACGTTGGCTCGCTTTTACTCTTGTTTTGGCAGTTAGTTAAAAATAATTTAAAAACAGAATCCAAAATACTCAATATACATTATTGTTGTATACATTTTATTGTAAGCGGGGGGGGGGCGATGAAAATTATGATTGAAAACTGGGTCGCGAATACTGAAAGGTTGAGAAACGCTGCGCTAAATAGGAAAATAACGATCTCACTTGAACCTATTTTTTTGTCCCGCTTGGACAGTTGCCCCGGATATAATGTCCCAGATTATGCTTTTTTTCTGTTATTTGTAAATAATTCGTATTTATACGAGTATTGCTTAATAAAACATGATCATTGCTTTGTAAAGTAGGAAAAAATTCAGAAAAAGTAAGTCTTTATGAGTAGCTTGATAAGTGAAGAACAGAAAGTGCAAGTTACTGCTGCGGTCTTGTCAAGGCGACAGGCGACAAACACATTGAAACACATCTTTTGTTGAAGCCTATGTGAGGCTACAAGAAGTTTATGTCTTTCTTACATCGCAGTTTGAAGATGTTTAAAATGACAAGACAATCGATTTCAAAAGAATGTTAACTTGATGCTCCATTGGCTGCTTCATCGAAAGTAAATATCAACACCGCTATTGTGTTGAGAATCACAAAAATCTCATTAAGAGACCTACCAGAAAGATTGAACCTATCACTGGGTGCCCCTCACACGTTTGTTACTGAGAAACTGCTCATGACAAGTTTCTGTATACGGTGGGTTCCGAATCCTTCAGAAATCACCATCTCTTGCATTCCACATCCATCCTCCTTATAGCTTTGATGAAACCTTTTCTTTTTCACGAAGTACTGTCGCAGTAAACGTTTTTCATCAGGTGGTAAAAGCTACGAAAGCGATTTCGAATTGCCTGTCGAATAATGGCTATCAGCATGTGCATGAAGACTCGAATAAAAGTCGAAATATTTTGAGAAAGATCATAAAAATTTGGAAGATAGGTATCGTTAATTATTTTCATTAATCTATGATCCTTTTTTATAGAACAGCCTTTTTAATATTTAATCTTTAAAAAAGCTGCTAAAGGAGTCGTTTTCCTACAAATAAAAGATGTTTATCCTACCATAATCAATATGAATGAAATAACAATATCGAAAAGCAGAAAATATAAAAACAAAATATAGTATTTTTTAAAAAGTTTTTAGCATATTTCTTAGTAAGATTTAGCAATTTTATTGTTTCCAGTTTATTTACATATACTGGATTTTGTTGTTCAATACCACTTCCATCATCTTATTTTTATCAGATTTGGATTCCATTTCAGGAAATCTGGTTATTTTTTTACTTAAGGATTGTGTTCACACTGGATACTTTGTTGTATGAAATTAAGAGAGCTTGACAGATGCAATGAATTATTTATAAAATCTAGAGAAATTCGACTAAAATAACAAATGTCGGTGAACTTTATTCATTGAAAAAATATCTTTTACTTACTTCAGCAGCAGCTGGCACGCTCATCGAAATTGTCCGTAGTACATCATCCTCTTGGGCATCCTGAAATACAGAATGTTATTCATTACAAAAATCTTACATAATTCTCGACCGGGCTGCACAAGTGAAAAATTTCAGGAAATATCTTCACAGCAATAGATAATTATCATTTTTTGATGATATTTACCTCCACAATGTCCATCAATGTCTGTAACTGTGTCAGCCGACTTTCCTCCGAATCATTCTTTAAGGTATTTGGATCGATTCCATTCAAGTTCTGAGGAATAGAACGAACGCTTAAAAACTAACTTTAGAAGCAAAATTCAGCTGCAAAACTCAATAAACGTGTGTTATAGAACTAAAACATGCAAATTACTGACATTCTTTTAGAAGTTTTGTCTGATATTTAATAATGGAATGTAATTCTCTGCTGTTGTAAAATTTACACAAGATTATTATTCATATAAACTAACTGGCAGTAGAGCGTGATTGTTTACAAGGTCAACTTCCAACATCTTGATGTGAAGCTTAAAAATCAGCTAACATGACAGATGGTTGAATTCTTTCACTTCACTATTTATTCAAATAATATTAAGACTTTGTTGAAATGACAAATAGCCATTCCAATACCTATGACCAAAAAATGCTTTTTTCATTAATGTGCATTGGGAAATGTCTATTCATAAAAATTTGTTAAATAAGTTTTATTAAATTTATTTGAAAGGATGTAAGAGATTTCTCTCCTAATATTTATATTAATTTTAGTCATTTCAATGGTCGGTTTGAGGTAGATCTGCTAATAAAATCGCAGCATTCCGTCGAGGAGGCCGTTATTTGGCCAAAAATTATGACATTCAAAGGTCATAACTCGACGAGTTTTAGTCGCATAAGAGTGAAACCTTTTTTTCCTGTTTTTCTTTTGTTTTCAAATACTAATGCACCAAAAACGAGTAATAAGACCGGAAAACTAAAAAACAACAACAAAAACACTCCTAGATTTCTTAACTTTTTAAAAATTACACTTGCTACCTCAAACATTATAAACTATCAATATTTGCATAATAAAAAGAATTTTTTCAATTAGAAGTATACAATTTCCAGAATCGGTTTAGAAATGTCACGATACAAGCGGACTTCCGCATTTACAATCTCTTTCCATCTCATGGTTAATATTCTGAATTTCTTTCATTGGCGATTCGTCATATCATTTAAAGTAGATAGATAAAGTCAGGAGGATTTTATCATTTCCAGTTTATTCACTTGTTGGATTTTGTTGCTCAATATACCATCACTCCCTTCCTTGATATATGATCGTTATTCTTTATTGCCTTTTGATCTGTAAATGGCATGTTAAAACATGTGGTAGAAGAGCCAGGGGCAAAGTTGACGATGCTTAAAATTGATCAATTTAATAAATTCAGTTTTTGAAGTAAATTGCTTTTCTATGCATATATTATTAAAATGGCCTTTTCTTCATCGCATCGTGATGGGTAAATTTTTATTTTAATATAATCAATATTATTTAACAGCTTTAAAAAGTTGTTTCAAAATTGCCATCTTGCACCGGTACTGATTATGACTGTATATGCATCCGTACAAGGGCAAAATTATTTTGATCCAAGGGCAAGAGGACAATTCTTATAAAAGTTCCATACATTTTTTATGGACTATACAAGACAGTATAACAATTAATTAAACTTTGTTAAGTAGATTTTCTTGAATAGTATGCGATGAAACTGTTATTGTCTTTAAAACTCTTACCTACAATAAATAATAAATTATTTGTTATTAATTAGTTATTAAAAATTAAACACGTTTCAGTCTTTCTAATTTTGAGCATTTCCATGCCTCCCATTCTATCCTAGTTTCCCGATGGAGGTTCAAAATAAATTTCATAGCAGGAGAACTACAATCTGTCATTTTCTCAACTGATGCCATGAATTTTGAGTTCCTTCTTTTTTTCCCCCTCAAGAAATAAAATCTATTTTCTATATAATAAAACTAATTTTAAGAGCCTCTTGCTTATTTTGCTTTAAATGTCCTTGTTCAACTTTATGTACTATCCTTTGAACTAACATATTTCGAAAGATGAGATAGCTAGGATATTATCTCTATGTCTTTGCACCTTACAGCACGGTAGGAAGTAATTCGTGAATAAAATTAGAAAAAAAAATGAACCAAAATAATTATAAGCAAAATATAATAAGCAGTTGGACAAGATGATATGGTCATCCATTTATCCCACTCATCTTGCCCTGATTGCATTAAAAGTCTTTTATGTTTTCAGTTGAATTAACAAAAGCAGGATATAAATATATCATGGCTGTAAAAAGTTTATTGTCTCCTATACTTCTTTACTATATCGTAAAGGATAACCAGATATTTTCACTTCTAATCAACGAGGTCAATTGTGGACGATCAGAACAATTACAAATCTGAAAATTAACAACTCACAAACAACGAAATAATGCAGAGGCATTAATGTGTGAATTGTAGAAAGCAATAAGTATCCGCAAGATATTGAGATTTGAGTAATATGAGCATAAAGCAAGCTTATTTTGACCAGTTTGTCAAATCTTAATTTCCCCTGAATACGTTTTAATTTCAAGAATAGTTTAAGGATTATCTAATAAATACCGTCTAATCATGAACTTTATTATCTACTACAATAACTTTAATTTGGTCATTGAACAGAATTATTGTTGTTAGCGCATTCCAGAAGTCACCAAATCAAATGCAGTTAAAAGAATCCAAATATTTCAATGAGGACAAAGGATTTGTAATTACTTGCGTAATGTCATATCAAGGAAATAATGGCTATTATTAAAGCTAAGTTTATTTAACTCCAGTACATATATATATATATATAATAACCAAATCAGTAAGAATACCAAGTCAATACAAGCAACAAGAATGAAAATAGAATCATAAAAGAAATTAAGAATCCGGCCTGAAGACTTTCTCAAGGGTAACGATCAGGCAGGCATTCAAACAAGGGATTTTTTTCTGTGAGGGGTCTGACTTTCGTCTAACAATACTGACCCCTCGTCATCCGAAAATCCCCTGAAATTGAGGTCCTAGAGATAAATCAGTTTTTACAGAAATAAAACAATAAATTATAACTTCCAATTTAAGCGAAAATTACAATACATAATATAAATTATAAAAGAACACTCACAATTAAAAATCAAAATGTAATAAACGGTTGAAGATATATCGATGACTTACTTTTGTTAAACTTAGATAATACTAATATTTTTACTAATTGTTATCTAAAAGATTTAGTTCTAACTGAAACAAACGAAAATCAACTTAAAGCTACCTATCTGAATTTAAAAATCGAAATTTCTAATGGCAAAACCTTAGTTGGCATCTACGATAAAAGGGATGAATTGAACTTTAAAATATTTAAGCTTAGTAATTACCATTCTAATATAAATTCTAAAATTTTCAAAAATTTAATTTTCGCACCATTTAACAGGATTAAAAGAGTTTGTAATGACAAAATTTCTTTTATTGAAGCAATGAATAATCTCATTAACTACTAATGAATTTCCTGGAAACTTTTGGAATATTGAAGTTTTAATAAAAGAAGGTTTGTCTTTTTTCTGATCTTTTTGCATAACTAAAAATAGGCTTTCTGGTACATTAACTAACTCAATAGATGACGCTGAGAACCTCTAATTATTTATTACTTAGAATGACGAAGCGCTTTATGCAGGGGCAGCTATAGACGCTTGGCTTGATGCCTTTTTGTAGAAGCTTAACATGTTACTGGTAGGTTCTTTCCTTTTTGTTTTAATGATTTTTGGTTGTGAGTGTTTTTTTATAGTTTATATTATACTATTGTAATTTTCGCTTAAATTGGAAGTTATAATTTATTGCTTTATTACTTATAATTATAACTTATAATTATTGCTTTATTACTTATAATTTATTGCTTATTTATCTCTAGGGCCTCAATTTCAGGGGATTTTAGGGTCACGAGGGGTCAATATTATAAGACGAAAGTCAGACCCCTCACAGAAAAAATCCCTTGTTTCAATCCCTCCCTTGAGGGTGACATTTGAGAAAGTCTTCAGGCCGGATTCTTAATTTCTTTTTTGATTCTATTTTTATTCTTTTTGCTTGTATCGACTTGGTATTTTTACTCATTTGGTTAAGTTCATTTGTATTTCAATAGTAGCAGTATTAGAGCTCGCTAAATACAATTGTATCTTTTTTAGTTTGATTCAGAAATAATTTTAAGTTTTTTAGTTTGTTTCAGAAATAAAATTTATTTGAAATTTCATAATATTTATATTTGTGTCAATGGATATTTTCCTAAAAATTACAGGTTGGTACAGTTATGATATTCATCTTTAGGATTTCCCTTTCCTCGTGGAACTTTTCTGCTTTTTCTCAGCTGAGAATTTTATTGTATTGTCCTAATTTATCAAATTATAAGTTGTATAATATTGTCAATGAAAGGAGTTACGATTAGAGATGACGAAAGAAGTTAATATTAATTATGAGATTGAAAATGATAGTTTTTTTTATGCCGGATCAAACTGTCATTTATACGATCTCGTTAAAAATGGTTCTTTGTTATAAAAGGAGGACACATTTGCTTTGTTAAGCCCTTTTAAGAAAATAGCTCCAATAATCTGTCGAGAACATTAAAAAAAAATTAAAATTGTCATCTGGATTGTTAAAACTTATGCCTGTCTTTCTACAATAGTTCTCAATGAGCAGGTAAATAATTTTTCTAAGAAATGAATCTCTATTTCACTTCAGTACTTTAAATGCACGTGTATTCGTACTGATGCGATTGTGTATTTACCAAAACCAGGTAACGTATAAAACTCATCTTTTAATGTGTACAATATTTTTGTTTTTGTGCTTCCTCATCTTACGCATTTGAAACTTATTCGTAGAGCACCGAGCGAAACGTACTAAGAGTTCTGGCATTGTGAATAGCTGGATCTTGGTGAGATGTGGCAGGAGATTGAAATTTATAGAGCTGACTTTTGAATGTCTGATCTGTCCTCCCAGTTGGAAGTTCAATGTAGAAGAAAAGACTTTCCTTTGTCTTCGCTAAAAGCCCAGTTTTTTTAAGATGTTTGCAATTTCGAATAATCTAAAAGTAGTTTTTTGGATCTCAGGTTCTGTTGAAAGTTATTCAGAATTTCGTCTATTATCGTACAGTTACAAATATAAAATAACCGAAGATAAAACATCTTCTACGGACTCAAACGCAAAGAAATTTCTGAAGGGGTTCTCTTTAATTTTGTTTACAATTGCTGTCTGTATTTAAACGAGCTAATTTTTGGAAATGTATGAAATAAACGACGAAAAGTACAGAGTAATTATAATATGTTTAATATAAGTGTTTTCTTAATATTATCCAATTTAATCGTAGAGTTTTTATAAAAATTTATAAGTTCAAGATGTTTAAAAATGCTGATAAGAAAAAGAGTATATAGCGCATAGATGTTTTTTTAAACAACTGTTCTTCGAAATCAGTTCTAAGAATTTACATAATATCTGCATTGTACAATCAAAATAATACCATGAAAATGTTTGCAGATTGCAAAATGCTTAATCAGAATTTTTCCATCTCTCTTCAGAATTATAAACAATGAAATTTGAAATATAAAGAATAAGAGTAAATAAATTACCGCCCATTCTTCTAAAAATTGTTTTCCAAGGTCTTCGCCTTCGTTTTCTCCTAAAGTTTTATTGTAGTCTCTGGCAACCTGAGGAAATTAAAAAATGAATTAGAAATACGAAACAACAAAAAGATTTTTCTTAACAGTTCGCCTTTAAGACTGGGAGTATTTTAAGTGAATAGCTTGAAACTGGCAAAACGGGATGAGTTTAATGAATTAAAATTCAAGTTCCATGAACTATAAGAATAAAATAAATATTTTTACTATATCTTGGTAAAATCATTGAAAAAAAAAATTCGACATATTTATCTCAAAACAGCTCCATTGATTATAAACTATCATATAAAACTTTCATAAACCAGAAAAAGCATATTTGCATTTGTTAATAGGCGTGGCGAGTCGATCAGATGATATCCTATATTTTGTGAAATGGATAATTTGATGATGATCTCAAACAAGAATCTGAACTTTTGTAAAAGAAATAGTGGATTTATTTGTAAAATTTTGCATAAGGGATAAAAGGTTAATTTTATGCTTACAGAAATTTGGAGTAAATTCAAAAATATTGTTTTTGAAATAAATAAACTATATTATTTATTATTCTTAATCCATTAGCTGATCCCCATTTGAGAAATTTGGAATTTTACATGCATCACTCCACGCCAAAAATATGTTTGGTACATCTGACAATTTAATTTCCTTTTGTATATATTAGTCAACATTGTGCATAGTAGAAAGTGTATATTCTGTACTTCATTTCATTAAAACGAAGAAACAAATACGAAATTCGTCTGTAAGTTGACGGAACAGAATTTTTATATTTAAAGCATTATATTTTTATTTTTTATATTATAATGAAATACCGCGCATAGATATGCAATTTGGAGGTAATAGTATTTACTTACCCAGTCTTTTGTTTTTTATTGAATGATATTTTATATAGATATCTTTATTCAAAAATATCAAATATTTTCAAAACAAGACGTAATGTGAATATAATTATTCCGTTACTCAACTTCTTGTGCATATACATATATAATTTATCCAGCTAAAAATTAAAAAAAAATTAGCAGTCAAGGGTTTAATATCTTGCAGTACTGATCTTAATGATGTTGATCTGCACTATTGATAAAAGACAGATATTGTTCACAAAAATCTAATAAGTAAAATGAAATAGCCTACCGTATTTAATACCATTAAATAATGCACCCTTTCAGCTAAGAAAAATAATAATGCCAACGTTTTAATTATAATAATTCATAAAATTTGTTTGCTATATACATACTGTATATTTTTAAATTTTAATCAATCAATGATTTTAAAAGTAGGAAGTCATTTTTAATATTTTATGGCCACAGAAACTCGATCAATAACTTTTGATTATTGGCACCCATGTTGTAAGTACCATATCAGTGAATTATGCAACCAGATATCGATATTTTTGAGCAATCTTACTTACGAAACAATGAAACTTTTATATAATTTCATCTGAAATTTAGAAGTAAATTCTGTTTAAAGAGAAAACTTTCATTCTGACCTGATTTAGTAAAATTTCAATTATGACACCTTTCTGAAACTCACTCAATTAATGTTAAAAATAATCCAATCAATGTGAGTTATCAGTACTCTCTTACCTTTACGTCGTGTTTCCAGAAGCGAGAAACAGCTGGCTCGGTCGTATTAGGCGCAACTTCCTTTATCTGAAATAAGTATATATATATATATATATATATATATATATATATATATATATATATATATATATATATATATATATATATATATATATATATATATATATATATATATATATATATATATATATATATATATATATATATATATATATATATATAGGAATTAAAAAAAGTAAAATATAAGAAACAAAACCGTATCAAACACCAGCAAAACAATTTTTCTGATAAAACCATTTAATCAGATAAAATCTTCGCTTTTAGTCCACGAAGTATTTTTTAATTTTTTATTTTCAAGCATTCATAGTTTAGAAATAGCATGATTAATTGATTTACTTTACTGAGCTAAACTCTGGTATTATTTCTCTTTGACATTCTTCATAGGACAATGTCGTAACTCAGAGAAAAGTGCATATCGCTAAAACTTAGCTTACTTAAGCAAAAATATAATTCTGACATCCGAAAGAAAAAAAACAAAAAAAGTGTTATTGAACAATTAAAAAAAACATTAATAAGAGAACGAGAGAACGAAGTAATGCTGTGTCATTCTTTTGGTTGCTTACTTTGAGAAAGTTATTAGATTTCGATGAAGTTTCGTATGATTTTAGTTTGATGTAATCTTTTGAGTGTAAAGCACTATAAATATTTGTATTGCATTATTCTATCTTTTTCAAATAAATTTTGGTATATAAAACCTAATTTTAATATTTATTTATCAAGTCATTTCCATAAAATGCTTCACAATTTCATCACAAAGCGTTATATTTTATATTAATAATCGGTAAATATATCGTGGTAATCAGCACATTCAATAAGAATTCAATTCAGAAAATTTTATAAAAATAGAAAATTATTTATGTTTTCATGAATTATGTTTAAAAGTACATTTCATTTGGACTAAATTAAAATCTAAATTTATTTTAAAGAAGTATTTTAGCATAATACGGATTCAAAGCATAATTCTTTCTTAATTGTAGTATTCAGTATTGTAGCTTTCATTCAAATATTATATTTATTACAAACTTTGTTGACACCATATCACTACATCAAAGCTATTTTAATTTTATTTTACTTTTTTAATTTCGTTGATACCTTCCCAGTTTTGAAAGTCTCAATAAAAGATTCAAACATTTCAAGTTATATTATTTTTTCCTGCATTTCTTTTTGAGAATCTGGAAGCAAAAAAATAAAATGACTAAAACGGCAGAAAGGTATTTTTACTCTAAAGGTGCCGCGTAAATCCAGCGGCTGACAGAGTAGAAGAATTATCAGATGACACAACCTTAAACGCGTATATTCTAAAATTACATTGATCTCCATAGGGTTCGTTTATCACCCCAAATGCACTGATCCCCGAAGAAGAGCCCATAGCAGAAGTGTCGCCCTACCTTCAAAATGATAAGCGCCGCAATGATAATGCATATGATGTTCAGGATGGTCAGTAGGAAACTAATGATGCCGAGAACGGCACATTCTTTGTCCATCAGCGGGTAGTAAGTTGGAGTGTAGGTGTCTGGCGGAAGCAGAGCTGGTTTCACAGTATGGTTGTAGATATCGTACACCTGAAATAAAAAGATCATTCGTCGTGCACAATAAGGAGACAGCCGAATATCAGACCATAATTTCAAACACTGTACAAGGTATACTTCATCAAGTGAGAGAAACATCTTAACAACCGCGAGAGATGGCTTCCAGGGACAGTCCCAGTGTAACGGTGAAATGCCCTTAAATTAGTTTAGTGCTAATTAATTCCCAGATATTTTTCACTTGCAGTCGTGGAAAAGTACTGGCGACACTACTTTTAATCTTTTAATATATTAAAAACTTTATTCTGTGATATTGGCTTATTTTAAATAGCCCATAATTTTCTAATTATATTTTCTAATTATATTTATATTAAATGCAAAAACCCAATATATCAATTTACCTTACCCCTTTGCAGGTTTGATATCCGTTTTCGTGATACAGGGATTAACCATAATTATCAGTTAACAATTTCCTTATAAATAAAAACATTTGATTATTGTGATAGATTATAAAAATAATAAATTTAAAACAAATAAAACATTGAAGCTCGCCATTTTGATTTGCCAATGGAATATAACATTAATCAGATAAATGAATAAATAATATTTCGATGTATTATAAATAAATAATTAATTATATAATTTACTTAATAATGGTTTTTACAATTCATTGCAAACATATCTTGTAATCAATAATTTTATCATTCATAGAATTTGTGTGTGCTTTTTACAAATGTATTTATCTGGCAACGAGGGTAATAACATTTTTCACGAGACTTCTTCAATCCAGCTGCCCGAGGAAACTGATTTACGTGGAACTCCGTCACAGTGTAAGGTAACGGGCAAATAGATGTTAAGCGAAATGATCGTTTACTTTTATTGTGTGTTTCAGACTTAGCATGAAAAGTCTTCTTTTACATACAGTAATAGCAAAGATGAGGCCACGTTTTGTGGGTGATGAATAATTAAGAGGTAATCATGACATTTTCTTTACCCTTCGGTGAGTAATATGTCGTCGCTATGATGTGGGTCTCTAATATGTAATATTTCTGCTTAATATCTATCAAATTATACCACAAGATTTAGTAATAGTAGAGATTTTTCACATTCTGAGTGAAGTGTTTTTGCCAATAATTCACTTTGAAAGCTTTAAAGTAAAAATTATATGAAATTCGGTAATTGATCGCTAAATTTTTATTACTTATTTTAAGTTTTTAACACTTGGAGTTTTGCCAAGTCATAGTGGTTAATTTTGCCCAACTTTAAGGTTAAAAGAACCCTTCTATTCAGTTAGGATGGACTGAAGCACATATGGGCAATAACAGCAACAGACAATAGTCAAGCAGGCCATGTCAGCAAATAACTCCAAGTAATATGCAAGGCATAATCTTTCCAACTGGTCACGGCCCGTTTCAATTTTACTTTAAGCCATTCCATATCAAAAATTCGGGTCGCTTTGGTGCGGGGTGATCCACTTCATTATACCAGAGCTGCCCTCTCACAAAATTCTTTCACATTAGCACACCTATTCATGACCTCAAACCAATCGGATGGAATAACGTATTGAAAACAAAATATCCAAAATAAAAAAAACGAATGCAGTTTTTCCAGAACCTGTTTTCTTCTCCAAATCCAGAATAATTTTTTTCATTGATATCCCAATCATGCCCTTCCCCAAGTAACATAAAATTTCATGAACTCATTTTTTTTCAACAAACACACTCTTTTTCTTGTAATTGTATTGTGTATTGTATAGTTGTTGTATTGATATATTTTGTATTGAGTGCAACCTGTAACATACTTTTTTTTCTATAAATCAACTGACTGAAAATCCTATAGGTTTCGATTCCTAGTATATACTGTAGTGAAAGAAAAAGAAGGGATCGAAAGCCAAGATTATGGTGATTATGTAATAAAAATGTGCAAAAAAAAATATTATTGCCTTCTGGAATAAAAAAAACACATCCTAGATACATAAAATAAAAATCCTAAATGTATTAAGTATGAATCAACTATGATCCATTTTAAAATTGGATTAAAAATATGAAGTGCCTTAGGATAAAATAAACTTACCACATAAGTATTTTGGTATAAACTCCTGACAGTCTTGATAGCTCCCAGTCCCCAAAGAAGACCCTTGAAAAAAGAAATTACGTAAAAAAAATAAAGAAATGATATGATGAATCTTTGTATTAAAAAAGTTAAGAAAATTTGTCCGATAAATTTTAAAATTAAGTTGAAATAATAATATGGATTTCCGATAAAGTAACTCAGTAGTTATAATTTTGTATTAATATGCAACAGAACAAATCTGCGATAAAGACAAGAGTGCTCGATAGATAAAGTGATTTTCTGTCCTTTCCAAAGGTCATTTTTTATTCTAATACGCAGAAAATTTAGTAAGGAGTTTTTAAGACACACGTTTTTATTAGTAACCTATAAACTAGATTCTTTAATATTTTAATTTTTAGTCTTTAATTTAAAATGATCCATAAAGTCTTGAATTGTTTCTTCCATCTACTTAAAGGTGACCGCATGCATTTGGAATAAGAATTCACTTTAGTTACGTTAATCGACTTATCGATAATCAAGTTTTGAACATATTAAAATAGTGAAATGTTATCGAAAAGTATGCGTATAAAAAAATTTCAATATCTCTACCACACCAGGAAGTAAATGAAAGTGAATTACAAATATGAAACGAGACAAATAAAATAAAATAAAATCTTATAAAACACTTTTCAGCCATTCGCGTCAGATTTTGTATCAATGTACAATTTATTTTCTCCACAGCTCTGAAAAATAAGTGACATATGTGAAATTTTTAAGATAAAAGGATAAAAAATTCAATATTTTCGACGAATTATTTCAGACAATACTTTGAATTGAACACGAGAATTATTCACGCACTCTGTATCAATTGAAAATTAAAACTGGTAAGGAATATAAAGCAAAAAAAGCCTCATTGTTTTTTATATTAAAGTGTTAAATGAGCGTTTTATAAGATGAAAAGTGTCTAATGAATCCTTTAAGTAATTTGAAAAGAGCATGAGATGAAGACTCTAATCTGATATTCCTGTGATTTGACCAAGCAACATTGTCTCTTTTGATATCTTTTCATCCTCAATTCGTATGCATTTCTACTTACACAGTTGACTGTTGGAGGAAGCAAAGATGCAGAGATGGCCACTCCGACGAGTGATGCCCCATTGCCGCCCACAACGGACATGGCAACACCGGCCCCGGACGGCAAAGCGATCAGGCAGCCGGACCACAAACTTCTCACCATACCTCTGGAAGGAAAGATGCGTTCCCGCAATATATCATAGGGAGTTGAAACAAACTGAGTTATAAGTAGCATTGAAAATTTGAATATGAAAATTAAGGAACATATGTAATGAAAAATGTACGCGGTAAATAACATATTATCAAAATATCACATCATGGTAATGTTTTAAAATGCATTCATCTGTGTTTATATCATTTTTAAAAATTTATACTTAATTACAGAGACGTTGAGTTGTATAGCAAAATATATATTTAATATCGTTGTAACGGGCATGTTTATAAACTTAGTTATTATACTGCTGTTAAATATACTTAAAATATTAAGAAATATTTAGTAAAAGTGAAATACAATTGACTTTTTGAATTATTAATTTTATACTGATGTTTTTTTATTTAAAACTGGCATAAAAATTATCCTTAATCAATAATGTGTATTGAAACTATCGAAAAAAAATCTCAATTGATTAATCCTTAATTAAAAATCATATAAAATTATTTTTGCAAAATCCATCCTTAGTGAACACCTTCTAAAATAATCAGCTGCCAAACTGGGTGAACTGCCTTGCAAAACATTTTGCCGATTACTAATCATATGCGCGAAATGACATGCTATTATTCCAGTCTGTGCTAAAGAGGTAATAACTAATATCTTATGCCGTGCATAGAACACTGATCTGATCAGAATCAGAATAGTACACTGAAGATAAATTAATGTGATAGGGCAAAATTGGGAATAAACCAGGTTGCTCTGTAACTAAAAGAGCAAATTATTACAATTCAACCAATGATGTCTTTTATTTTATATTTAGCAGACGATAATTATAAGTGTATGATAACGTCACTCAGAAATGGCTCAAAGAAACTGGCACATTAAATAAATCATGTTCACATAGAGAATCTCACAACAAAAATTTCTTCTGCTTGGAATGTCTTTTCTTAAAATGAATTACAGACGAAAATGTCATCGAGAGGTCTAGCATGCTTCCGAAAGCACTCTCAGGAAGAAATTTAAATTTACAAGGACAAACCTTCGTTTTACAGTTTTTGTATCTCATCAAGGACTAAATGAGGCCCAGTAAAATTGCGCAATCAAGTTTCAGTAGCACATTCAGTAACACTTCGTGAGCACAAAATGACTGTCTCGTATATCGGCGGAAAGTTACATAGAATTTTATGACTATTTTCGGGGACTGTTACCGCTGTCTAATAATATCTGGAACGGACACATCGTTTCTACAAAAATGACGCAGCTGAAATATAATCCCTACAAAGTTAAAATGACACATATTTATAGATGTTATCGACCAGCTATCCAAAACGCACTGCGCTAACACACCAGATAATATAACCTTTGAGTAATGGGATAGATTTAAGCTCATACAATATGTTTAAAACGCGAAGCGTCAATATTTGGAATCTAATGCATGTCCGAGAGGAAGGAGAAAGATATAACATCGCAGATAAGCATAAGGTTGATTTGACGTGGTATGGAATGATGGCACTCCAAAATGTCAATTGAGTTAATTTGGCATGGTGTAGAGAGGACGGTTTTTGGATATCCAACCTTCTTCTTCTTGTGTACAGCTTCTTGTGTACTTCTTGTATTGGAAGCAGAGGCTTGAGGTAAGTGAAAAGAGGTATATGGCAAGACCACCCGGCCACCATTGAACATAGCAGTATCGACAGGATTTGTTGCAATCGACTGCTATTGTATATCTAGTCAGACCACTTGGATGGATGGCTTACTGAACTCACATTGGAAGCAGAGGCTTGAAGTAAGTGAAAAGAGATATACGGCAAGACGTTGTAACGAATTATTGACATAAATGGATAATCGAAAAAAGTCAGTGGAATGACGAGGATCGCCATCATTCCTCTGGAGCCGTATAATCTGAATAACCAGCTTAAGACAGCGTGCAGTTCGCGCTGCGTAATATGCGCAGTCATCGATTGCTAAGTCATTTCAATATCTAAATGGAGTAGAGACATCATGTAAAACTGCTAATTAAAAAGACAGGTGCAGTATATGGACAATATGATAATTTTACAACAAGGAGGCTTAACCTTGCATGTCTATAAATGCACTTCTTGTTTATTGTGTTATTAAACAATTTCTGACATTTTAGAGATAGATTTTTACTGTCTCCTTAACGAAATATCGAGAGGTTTTTAGAATCACATATCTGTGAATACAATAATACAAAAAACACAATGAGATGAAAGCATAACACTTGGAATGTGGCTTTTTCATTAAGTTTGTAGATTTCTGAGAAGGTTTGAATGAAATTTTCAGCTACAAGGTTTCGAAATTCTCATTTTTTCCCCACGCAAATGTGATCTAATAAGTGAAAAACTTAAAAACGGTAATGATATTTTTAGAGTAAAAAATGACAGCGCTAAGTAGAGACAATGGAAATTAAGAAATCCCACAATAAAGGAAAGAGAAGTAATAGTAAAACAAATATTTTAATATTTCGGAAATTCGACACTCCAGCCCTTACATACGATGATAGAGCAGATGACTTATCGTACGGAAGCAAGTACCATGTGATGAAAGATTTGTTGAATCTCCTATTTGAAGAAAATTTTTTAATGAAACACAATCTGGATTTCAGGTTTCCCTACAGTCAAAAGCCAGCTGAATGAGACAGACGTCATCATGTGAGATAGGGGATCATAAAATGGCGGGAGATTATCCTCTCATCAAACTTCTGCGTTATCAAATTTTTGATACCAGACCCTACTCGAGGGCAGCACTGTCTTGCATTTACTTGATCGTAATACAAAACATTTCGCTTTTACAAACTGGACATATTAGCCAATATTGATTCATAATGAGCTAACATTTCAATACATGTTTTATTTTCATGTGTGCACGGTAGAGTTATATGAGAATTGTAGATATATATCATATTTTGCATCTAGTCAACAAGGGAATTTGATCATGTATCCCAAAAACTGAAAACACAAAGATTAGAAATTTGATATGTGATTTTGTCGCCAAAATAACAAATCTGTTTTAAATTTGAACCCAATCGATTAAAAGCAAGGCAACAAAAAATTACAATTCAGTTTTTCCCACTGTATTATGAAGCGCGAATGTTCTACAGCGGGTTTGAAATCGAGAAATACAGGAGACAACCGTCTCATAGCATAAAGCACGTTACATCCTGTTCGAGAAAATTCGGGGCAGAGGCATCTGATTAATTTTTCTCATGACTATTTTGGGAGCTGTTTTACTAAACTGTGTAATGGAAACTGTGAATGGTAATGTCTGTAAACTGTGTAATGGAAACATCATGACACTCAGAATCTCGTTCTGTTGCACTTTATTTGACATATAATTATTTCTTATGTAATGGGTGTTAAGAAAGATTATTCATCATTAGACTTTTAATTAATTAAAACTAATCACCACTTCAACATTCTTTCTCAACAAATATGGTGCCTATTATTACATAAAAAGTATTTCTCATCTTTAAAATTTAAATAAATAGATCTTCAGTGATATCGATTTCAGTTTAGTTTTAATAACATTTCAAAAATCAATTTTAAATAGAATTCGTAATAGAAACTTTCATTCTTAAAACGGCGTCGTTTAGATTATTTTTATTACTGACCTGCCCGCCATTTCCGTAGTGGGCCATTTCCCAGCGCCCCACGTTTCGCTGAAATTACCGCAGATGAAACCAAATAAGAAACCTGAAATAAAACATCGATTAAGTTTTGAAAACGAACACAGAGCATCTTAAAAAGCAGATGAATCATTCTAAAATATCAGTTAGTCATTATAACATGATTTTTTAATAGTTTTAATGTTACTTTGAGATAAAAAAATCAATTTAATTAAAAGTTTTCAAAGATGAGCAGAACTTCAGAATTTGTATATATTTTCTATTTTAACATTTTTTAACTCGAAATTTTTACCAACTAATGGTAAGAAGTTAAAATTTAACTGTTGATTAATTGATACTTAATTTTTGAAAAAGTTAATAAAATATTTTATTGCCATTGAGAATTAGAAAAAAAGTTACTGAAACATTCCATCTGTTAAAAATTGATACAAAACAAATTAAACAGCAGGATGTAATAAATGGCAGAAATCTACGGGCAACTTCAGTTTTCAAATATTAAACAGACGTTGCCAGTGATAGATGAGAATCTGCAAACAGTTTCAAATGTTTCTTAGCAGTGATACCATATGCACTGCGTTTATTTAAATGTGGATCCCTTGTGGGAGGAAAAAGACCCGGAGTCACAGCACAGTACATGCAAATCAGATATGATTCCAGCAGTAGCTCAAAATCGTCTTTGATACAGGTTCAAAAGAAGATCAGACCAAATCACACGGAAAGCACCATGTCACCATGGCTGACAAATCAAGTAACTATAACAGATAGACTAACGAACAGTACAATAGAATTTCCGTTACCTGAAATGAGACAAATAGATAGCCCGATGAGCTCCGTCCTCAAAGCCATCCTGACCAACTTCTTATCCCGGATGGTTATACCAAATGTGAACGCCATGATGGGACCCTTAAAAAAAGTGGGCTGTCTGAGGAAACATTTTCTAAGCAGTTTGAATTGTTACAGTTTGAACAGTGAAATTTTTACTTTTTATTTTATTTATTTAGTTGCAAATTTGTATTCATAAATATCTCTTTCCGTATTTATACGTACAAGGCTAATTGAATATTGGTAAAATGTATGTTAATTACATTATCTTGTGGGCTGTTATTTTAAAAACTAAAAAGTTGAATGACTCATACATGTTTATTATTACTATCTATTTAATAGTATTATTAGTATAGTTATGAAACTGAACATGTTTTCCGTCATTATTCATCATATGATTTATTTATCAGTTTATATTTACATATATTTGTTTTTGTAATTCTGTGATTTTTTTTAAAACTTTTTATTATTTTGTTTGTTTAATTTTGTGTTTTGGACACACTTTTATTTTATTAAGTTTTGCTTGTTTTAAGCCATTGTGTTCTCCGCCTCATTACAATGTTTACACTGTCAGAATTCTATTAAAATATTTTTTTTTGCAGAATTTAATTGTTATTTGTAAAAATTATTATATGATATTTTATTAAATTTGCACTTATTATATTTTCTCTTATTTTAAAATTCATCTGACTATTAAATTTTAAGTACTTCAAAGTATTACTTTTACTTTTTAAGTATTTACTTTTCTTGGATTTCTGAAATAATGGAAATTTTCTTTATCGTGTCTCAATTACTTCTCTTCGTTTTCGATATAAAATAATAATGACAGAATAATGCAAATAAATAAAGATAAAATGAACATTACTTAACAGTAAATAATAACACATGTGAAAGATAATTAAAATAATAAGAAGTAACATATTTAAGATTGAGATGTGACATATACAAGGTTTAAAGTATTAAACTAACACAAAACTGCATATTACTATGTAGTAGGGTTTCCAGTATATTTTGTACAATACTATTGATCCTTTATTATTTCTTTTTAGTTTTATATCGAACCAGTCGTAATATTTCCATGGTTCTATAATTGCGTGATAAGGATTCTATTATAACATTCTCAAAGTCATGATTTGAGAATCATTTGTGCATATTGCGGATTATTCATGTATCGACCATTTCAGTTTATCGAAGCTTTCACTATAAGACGCATATCGAATAATAATTTACGCATAATCCAGAGTTTTTCAATTAATTAAACCATTACATGCAAAGATAAAAATCATACACAAGAAACCTTTACTGGATTAAAAAAACTATTAAAGCGATTGATTTGGTTTAGATGCAATGGAATACTCGATCGCAAGAAGATCCGCGACTTTTGATAAAAAAACTGTCACTATATTTACTAGGAGATATATTAAATATATTTATCTAACTGCATACTTTCATTTAAAAAAACATATTTCCCTAGCAATTAATAAGTCTTCTGAAGCAGCTCACTTTTATTATTTCTGATCTTGCACTTATATATGTATATTTATTTTTGAAGAATTTTTTAGACAGCAATGCAGTTAAACTTTCTTACTAATAAAGATGTATGCGTGTCCGTCTGTCTGTATATGTGATGGCGCTCTACAGGCCAGGCCATTTCAGCTAGTTCTATCAAACTGAGTCGATGTATACTTTCAATGATAGAAATGTGCACCTAAGTGTGATTTGCTTATTTTAATTAGAATATTAAAATAATAGTTGATTTTGCTATAATATGATTACGAAAATATTACATGATTTTTACAACATAGTAAAATTTAAAAAAAATTATCGTTTCAATAATTGCTATTTTTTATGATGCATTTTTTTCTATCTTTAATTAATTTATATCAAAATATTTTAAGTACATTTTACCACATGCATTTCATTGGCGAATTGAAATTCAAACTGTTTTCAGGATTTCTACAAATGTTTCATCCGACTTGTTTTCTACTGTTGATGCTCAAATATAAAGATTTCGTTTCTTTTCCATTTTGAGTAGGTTTCAGGTTAAGGTATGCTTTTAATAAAATTGTGTTGAACTTACAATTAAGGTTTAACTTAAAAATAGAACAATGGTGAAAAAATTTTAAAGGATGTCTAGTTTTAAGATGTGTTGTTCTATCTTTTGATAGAATTGGATGCGTAAAGATATAGACAGAAAATTAAAGAAATACATATCACAATGAACTGGAAGGTGGAAAACTTTTTAAATTATATATCTATCAAAATTTGAAATTTAAAAATATGTTATTTATAAGGATGCCAGTAAGATAATGCTACACAAAATATGTAATTGAAGTGTTTAGCAACTATTAATCCTGGTGAAACCAACTGGTTGACAGAGATGATTAGCATTATTTGAACGATATTTGAATGGTTGACAATTTTTACGAAAGGAAAATAATGAATCGTTAAGGATCAGAAAAACCAAACCATTTTAAAAACAAAACCGATTGCAATCGACGTCTATTTTGAGATTTAAAATGTTTCACATCATAAAATTTTATAAAACACAAAATAGTATTAATGGTTGGTTGATATATAATGCATTAATAAAGTTAAAAACATAAATAAATAAATGAAAAAATTAAAAAAAATTATTAAAATGCAAAAATAATAAATAATTTTCCTGTTAAAAAAATGCCTTTTTAGATATTTTTAAGTAAGAATTTCAATTAACTTACCATAATCGGCGATATAAGCATAGCAGCTACAATTACAATGGCACTATTCTCACTTAATCCCAGAGCTGCAATGCAACTGGAAAAAGGTTTTAGGATAAATTTCAAAATTAAAGTTGCACATGTAAACAATTTAATTTATAAATAATCTGAGTGTTCTCCAGTAACATTAATATCAACTAATAATACAGTAAAGAACAATTAATCACGCTCTGCGAGAAAATAGCATAATTTAACAATAGACTATTTGGTAATTCATTATTTACTTACTTTGATTGAAATGTTAATATGAATTGCAAAATGCTCATTTGTTTAAATTAGCTTTAATTATGTGGAATTCAAACATTTTCATATTGGTTTGATAGTTAAATGAATGAGTCCGTCTCTGAATGACGCTACAGAAGAGTTGTTATAATCAGTGACAAAAATTAATTGGAACTAAGCGAGCAACCATCAGTCATGAAATTATAATGTCATTCCATGAAATTAAATGTTTTAAATATAAACAGTTCGGAATAACGATTCTGGAATTTAGAACTGAATTCAGTTCCAATACATCGCTATAAACATGCCTTCTTGATGATTTTACCGTAAGTAATGTCATCAAGTAAGTTCCTTGAAAACTGTAGAGTCGTATTTTATAATTTAGAAAACGAGGAACGACTCTCATGTCGGCTTCTATATCTGACACAAAATTATCAAGTTCTATAGTTATCAGGGAAAAAAAACTCCAAAATTAAAAAAAAAAAAAATCTCACAATAAGAATGACTGAAAAAATAACGATGTAAGGGAAGGAGGGTGGGGCAAGATGGGGCTCATTCGGGCGATTCGTTAAAGCTGTCGACTTTCATACTAACGGGCAGCAAATTCAATCGGAAGGACGAAGAAACTTTTACCACGTCTACAAGTGCTGTAATAGATATAATCATCTTGCCCCACTCAGGCGGATAAGATTAGCACTATTTCTCACCATAAATTATTCTTTAAAAATAATGAAATCAGAATAAAGTTATTAATAGGCAATAACATCTTTAAAAAAAAATCAAATATAGTAATCGATTTAATAGCACAAATGATCTCAGAACTCTGTTTTGGATCAATCTTCAAGAATTTTCAATGTAACTGAAATACCTCTTTTTTTTTTTTTTTTTTTTTTTGGCCGACTTGAAAAGAAATGAAAAATTATAAATGACACCGAACTCACAGCTATGAATTTCATTGCTTTTCTTATTGCATTGCTTTTATAGTTTAACAGTTTACCGAGAACTGAAACCTTTCAAATACTTTGTTAAATATAAAATTTATATTAATCATTGTAAAGAAATTCATTCATTCATAGTGAATGAAAAGCATTCTTATGATAACTTATTGAGGTCATTGCAATTAAGATTAGCATTCCATTTACAAATCACAATAAAAAAATAAAGCTTTGAAACTAAACGTATCAGATTTTCTATTCATCTAGATTTATGCTATCTAGTGTTATCGATTTTGATATTATTGCTAACTATAGAAAACGACAACATTTTACAGACATTGAAATGAAACTGCCATTTTGCTTAAAATTAGCTTACATGAATTGAGCGGTCTTTTCATCTAGATTCCAATGCTAAATGCGGTGGGAAGAGTTACCAAACTGTAAAGCTACTTACCTGGCAATAAAGACAAACATGATGAAATCGAAAGATAGAGAGCCATCATTTTTTACTCTTTCTACCACCTGCAAAAAAAGCATTTCATAAATTTTCGCAGACGTTCCTTCAAATGATGTATTTCAATTAAAAAGATCTTTATGGCTCTATTTAATCCATTATCTCTCCCGGAAAGCAAACACAAAGAAGAATATAAAAAACAATGATATGCCTCTCCCTAAAGCCCATGTAATGATTCTCACACCTCTTCTTATGAATCGGTACAAATGGTACACACCGTACCGATTGAATTTTGGCAGTAGAATTTTTCTACTATACACGGTTTAGTATGGATATGCTTTCATATGCTATGCTTAAACCATTAGGAATTCCCGTCACACACAAAATTGATGTACAAGATACAAGATGGATTTACTTCTTAATTCACAAAATATATCTTATGTCTTATAGCTACATTTCATACGAATGAAGAAACGCATGAGAAAACACCACAGGGGGTCGAAGAAGGATGACATTATTTTCCAATGATTTGAAAAGCGCAAATGTCCGACTTTCGGAATGCTTTTCCAACACAACCCGCTTTTTTAAAAGAAGGAGATTTTATTTACCAGTAATCTAAAGCTTAAAATGAGCTTTAAGGAATTTCAGAAAACATATTTCTCCAGTGCTTGAAAAATTAAAAACATAAATTATATGAAGTTATTGAAGTTGTAGTCAAAACAGAAGCAATCAAACTGCTCTTACAGGCGACGACAAACATAGCCTTCGAAGTTAGTTGTATTTTCTTTTAAAAAAAACTGAATTGATCAGTTATTCAGCATCAGCAGCATTCATATATCGTGCCGATTTGGTCATTTTCTCAATTTGGAAAGTTAATAATTTAAAACGAACTGAAAATTTCTTAATAGAAACTAAACACCTAATTGGTAGAAAATGAATGAATCCATTTCAGAATATATATCAGGAGTCAGTTTTAAGCATTTTGGGGCCCCAGGCAATTCACGTGAAGAGGTTGTTCTGTAAGTAACTAATCAATTTAATTTTATATTTCAATTTTTTTTAAAAAAAATTATCAACATGTTATGGCTTATTTTAATTTATTTTTTGTTTAGTAATTTTGCAAAACTATATAAGCTTTTATTTATTTAGTTTTTAAATTTATATGCTGAAAAAATTGCATTAAATGAAATTTATGAAAAATTAAATAATAAAAACAAAATTAAACTTCAGATATCAAAAATGATTATTTCATAAAATTTGTCAAGAAGAATGTAACATCAGCAGTGAAATAAATTGTTAACATTCCAACAGATTACAAATAAATAATTAATTATACTTTGATTTAATTAATAATTATTTAGTAATTCATCGCAAGCACATACTGATGTTCTAATATTTTATAATTCATAGAATTACATTTATTACAAATTTATTCATTTTTCAACTTAGCTAATACAACTTTTTAATCAACTTATCAGCAGCCTCTTCACCGCAGATACCGAAAGTAGCACTCTACTCGGATATCCATCAAATGGAATCGATTTGTTAAGTCATGAACGATAACTCAGGAATTCAACTGCTTTATGTTTCAGTTTCGTTCGGCCGAATTTCTCTTTCTTTCCCATCGCTCCAAGTAAACAGATTTTTTTTCTTTTTTAGTTTTGCTGAATGAAATATCTAATAATACCTAGTGTTTGATAGAAAAATTCTTCAAACGCTGGCAAGAATCGATAACTGTGCTAACATTTGATATTCATTCATATAAATACTAATTTGTAATTAATAACAAAGCGAAATTTAAAAAATAATAATAAAAAAAACAACAACAAGAAACTCGGAGCCAAAAAATAGCGCACTACAATACGACAAAATAATAAAATATTTTTTTAAAAAATTGTAACTAACACAGGGACAAATAATAATTATTTTTTCTCATGTGTTCAGGACAAATAAATGTACACCGATCTGTCACAGATCAAATTTAAAATGAATTGTTTACAGTGCAATTGCTGCTTTTAATTTTAAGAAAGATTCTTCTGCTATTTGAGATGGTTATTACTGCTTCATATTTTCTTAATTAATAAAATTCTACCTCCTCTTACTCTCGAACTATCATTTTTATTTTCGATCCTATTTTTGAATTAATACCGAAATTCCGTCTAATTTAATCAATAACGTTTTCTATTTACATTAAAGTAATTGATGTTTCTCTAACATCATCAGAAAATGCAATTTTTGGTGACTTAGCAAATATAGACGAACACTAGCGAGTTGGAAAAATTTTACACTATAAAGAGCATTGAAGATGCAGTTTAAAAAAATTAATTAAATGTAGAAATTTTGTATTGGAAAACTGAAAGGGTTTTTTTTTATGGTCATAATTTCTTTGGTTGCATAACTGCAGCTAAAATCTGAAAAATGTCTCAAGCATTTTTTTTTGTTATTCAAATATTTCCTCAAAATGCTAAAAAAATAATATGCGAAATAGCAGTTTTTATGAGTATTGTGCCGTGCATTACAACAATTACTTATATGTTTAGATGACATATGCGTTAAGTAGTTACCATACATTTTGACGCTCCATGAATCTGATATTTTAAATCCCGTATTTGAATCACGAGAATCCATGATTAAATGAAGCATGAGTAGGTTGAAAATATTAATTAGCAATAAATATTCTTCAACCCCAAAAAGAAAATAGCATGTATATATAAAAAAGGAAAATTAAAAGTGGCAAATCACATAAGAGATGTTAAAAAATCAAACATTGTTTATCACCTTAAGCAATTAAATGAGAAATATTTTATATTGCTGTAAATATGAAAAAAATTCTCGAGTAGTGCTGTGATGTTTCAAAAGAAAGGGTAAAAAGGCAGCTAATGCGATATCTTTAAGAACTGATCGAAGAGACTTTACGACATCCGTACATTTCCAATATTTTCAGTTAGAATGTTTACCACTTTTAATCGTCAATTGTTTGAGAGTATTCTGATATTCCAGATCGTATTTCAGGAATAAAACGTTCACAGTGAACGTAGACGGAATGTTAAAAGGCTTATGATCCGCCCGAAGGCCATGATAATAAGTAAATAAATTCCTATTGCAACTAGACTCTTGCTGGCCATTTCCTCTGAACTTTATTTAGTTTTTATTTGGAAGAGTATGTTAAAACGAGAGTTTCTTTTCACAGCATAGCAATGATAATATTCCCGTTGTGCAAAAAAGAAATTGAAATTGTGCTCACCTGGGCCACAGTAAGTCGAGCAGTTACAGATTTCAGAAATTCTTTTTGCATGGCTTTAAAACCTTTTCCCTTCTTCTCTTGATCTTCTCCGCTAAAAAAAATAAAATTAAAATACAGTTTAAGTTACAATTTAAAGAAATACATTTTCCTCCCAAAATTTTAATCAAGTATTACTCTGAGTTGATTGAGAACTTAAAAAATTTGGAATTACGTACAGTCGAGCCTCTACTGAATGAAATTGAAGGCTCGCGATAAATAGAAATTTCGATATACAAAAATTTGAATATACTGAAAAATATATTAGGAATTTTTCATTATTCTCTATCTAAAACCAAGTATGGATAATTATTTTTAGATTAAAATAAGATTAATAATGTAATAATGAAATTCAAAACCATTTTCAGCTTTTAAAAAAATATTTCATTATAAAAACGTAACGACATGTTAAAGATTCAGTTGAAATGAAAGAAGGCAATATTTCCTGCAATAAAAATCCATCATTTGAAGAATAATACTAAATAGTTCTGTTGAGTTCAGTGAATGTATTTCAAGCGACACAAATAAAATGAGCAGTGCAATTTCATTTGAGGGCCTTTAACACATCTGACAGGTAGAAATGGAATGCAGCCAAAGATACAGATAGACTTCATACGTAGTTACGTTTAGCATGTGATTGTGACCTTTTATGAATTGACTCCATTCTAGATCGGATCATTTAGCTGAGCTTGACGTATCGAGTATCCTGGAAACTTGATTTCTCCGCAATAGCACAAATCAACACAAAAATGCTTTTCAACAACTATGTTTACAGCAGAGAGCAAACTCACACAATTATTACTTAATAAATAGTACATTTCTAAATTTATAGTGTTGGTTTGCTTTTCCACAAATAATATCGGATACTGAATAATATAATATAATATTGTTCAATAGGCTATGCTGCTTGGGAAGGGAAGGCTGCTTCATGGGTCTCTCCCTATTCAGAAGTATCTGAAGATGTCACAGACCACAGTCTCATGATTTTGACAACTGATCATCCTAAATCAACTAAACCTGACAGATTGATTGCACTTCCCCTCAAATGAATGTGCCCATGACAATGATGCAACTGATACTGTGAGATGGTAGCGAATAGTGGTATAATCCTCACTTTTCAGCATCAGATTCGTCTCCTTGGTCTTCTTCTTCTTCCCCGTAGTCCCGGTAGAAAACATCGCAAGGCATAATCCTGAAAAGTATAAATCGGAAATTTTAAGTGCGATAAGCATGAAAGAATAGAATTTCTATGGTCAATCTTCAAAGACCAAGTTCGTGCAATTTAAGTAAAATTTTAAAACGATGCTTCTGCAAATAACAACCAAGAATCAATTGAGAGCGTCATTTGTTAACAAAAAATTAGAATAATTCTTCTTCGATTGTAGAATTTATCTACAATAACTCCACATAAACTTTTGAAATTTGATTTAAAGCAAAGATTTTTTATTATTATGTCGAAGATTTAAGTAAAAGTGTTACTTTTTATTATAGAATTGCATTGTACCAGAATTTCTTAAGCAGCAATAGCAATACTTTTTAGATGGATACATTTTTTGAAGTCTTATAATAAAAAAAACTAAGAAAATACTACATTCATCAATTGTAAATCAAGATAAAGTCTATTCAAAATTATTATAAAATACGTTTTAATGAATTATTTTTTAAATAAAGGGAGTTTTTAAAGCTGTTAATGATGACAAATATAGGAAGTTACGCTCACAATTTATGAAGCTCTATGCTGTTCATTATAAAAATGATTTTGAGATTTGAGAAATATTAAATCTCAAATCTGCCTAAAAATAACCTACTTCTTATATAGAAATATGTTTATAGTTTATTCGTTAAAGTGGCCCCACTTGATTTATTTGTTTAGGAAGTAGATTGTAAGCTATATAAAAAATAATAAATAAAATGATGATAAAACATATCGCTCTATAAGAAATGGATTCAGAAAAAACTTCAGAAAAATCAAAAATCGTCTTCTCCCGTATTTCTTTCCTCATGGAAGACAAAAATTGCTTATGAAAAAAATCTGTTTGGAAAAGGCATTTTTCTTTTCGCTTGTACATACTTATCAATTCACGGCGACTCACTCGCGGAAAATGGTTCAGAGAGCGCTTACTGATTGACGGAAAGAAAGAATAAGCAATATCACCCACGGATTATTAAAAACATACCATTCCCTCATATAATGCAAAAACGTATTATAAACGCATTTCTGTGACATAAGAAACCACGATAACAAAGAATTTTGGCAATAATAATAATAAATAAAATTTTTCCAAATAAACATAAAATATTAGAAAATACAAAACAAATTCAAAATACTAGAAAATAATATGGTAGTCAGAGTACCCACCCGACTGTGGAGAGTCCTTTTTCTCCGATACCCCTGTTCTGAATGGACTGCAGCACAAAATCGCACTCCATGCCCGGCCCCTCGCAAGGGAAGAACACCTGATAGAAAGTGTCCTCTTTCGAAAGGATCCACACCGCATCGTAGATGGCCAATTTCTCCAGGCAGTCCTTTAGATGCTGCAAGGTAAGAAAAAGATCCTACTGCACCAACCAAAGACAGAAGTGCGAAACTCGACGCTAAAATCTTAAATGCAGGCACCTGACAGAAAGTTTCAGACTTCGGCAGTCGTTTTCATGCAAAGTCACAAAGCGCTCGGATTCTCAATTGTTTACTGACTGTTTCGCAGAATGCTAAAAAGTTACATTCATTTTGTTTCGTGCGCTCGGCTCCGATTTTGAGAAAGTTGCACCGGCTGAAACTTTCTCTAAAATGAGTCAAGTAATGATCATAAATCGTAAATGTAAATGAGGCTGGGTTGGGATACAATCTATCCATTTTCCTTCTCAATATGAAACAATATGGATTTTCATTTTTTTTTTTTTTTTTTTTTTTTTTTACAGAATGTCAAAAAAAGAACTACGTTCATTTTATTTTTAGCATTCTGCTCCTATTTTGAAAATGTTAGTTCAGATCTCTTCCATTTCAGGGACAATGATGAAATGTGCTTCTATGGGCAACCGAGGTGACTCTCGTAAATTGGTTTCGAAAATGATGACAAGAGGAAGGCGAGAAAAAACATATTTGTATGTTCTAAAGATGTACTTAGGATTTGCCTAGTAACTCTCTACTATGCAAAATTTGCCGTGTTTGCAAGATGCGAGCTTCCTAATGTTTGCGAGTATTTTGCAATATTAAGAACGGCAATATGAATTGCCTTTGCATAGAAAAGGCATTGAAATGCACATTAAATTATTTCCAGTTTTGTCTTGTAGAAGCAATAAAACATTGATATAGCAATTTTTAGCATAAGTGAAAAAAAATACTGTATATATTTAATGCAGATTACGCTTTAATAATTACATATATCTCAAATGCTTAAGAAATATATGATAAATGAACACATAATTCATATTTTGTCCACCAAATCGACAGAGGAAAATGCTTTATAGTTAGCAGATTTTACCAAGAATTATTAAACTCTGAAAGACGCGGTTAATTTGAAAGTAAAGAAGGGGACTCGACTCACCCACTCGAGGGATTTCTCGTCATCGTCATCCGAATCTTTCTTTTCCTTCCTCTCGGTCTTGGGAGTGGGAGGGACGATTTTGTTCTCCTCCGATCTGCTCTTGTTTTCTTCGTTGTTGATCTCCACCTGAATGAGTCCATTGGGGCGGTTGTTTTCTGAAATATCAAATAGGGCGCGTTTAGAATCTTTTTTTTTCTAAGCATAAAATGGCACTTGTAAAAGTTTTATCAATCGCATATAAAAATTTGAACAAAAAAACGCAGAATAAAAAATGCTTGAAAATTGATTTAAGAATTTCTAGCGTATTACAGATATTACAGTAAATGAAATCAGTGCTATTAGAAACAATTGGAATATGTGGAGTGTGTTGCAGGATATAAGCTAGAGCACTTCGATATCGAAACAGAGTACGAAATGTTAAGGGCTTCATTGATTCACCATCCCACTACGCAAACATAAGCAACACAGAAGCACAGCAGGAGACAATCGATTATCTTATAGATATGGAGCAATAGCAAGTATAGAACAAAGTGACAATCAAAATGTTTTTCTTTTCAAGAAAATTCTTATTTGCTCTGTCATCCAAATTACTTATTGGATCTTTGTTTCCAAAATTGATGCCATCACTATCAGGAACCTGATTCGTGTAATAAATTTATGTATTTAAATATTTGACTAAAAATGTTTATACATATATATTTACAAGCTTAGACCAGGTCCAAATGAAGCTATGCATAGAAATTGGGACTGGACGATCCAGACAGCTTATAAAGAGCAGCCATGCTTTCTCGACACTAGCAGGTGACTCATTCTCATCAAATGTATTATATTCGCATAATACAGAATTATTGAAATCTATTGTAGTGATTATTAATGGATTAACTTCCTTCAACGGTAGAAAGAAAAAAATTAGAGCATAATATAGGAATAAACTTCAAATTTGTTTGTTTGGTCACACTTTTTCCTTCTGTGACTTTTGTTGGTCACACAGGCGTCATCCAGGCGGTAATCTATTCCCCCATGCAGAGCTTCAATTCATCGCCGATTTCACCCAAAGCAGACACGGAATAGAATTCCACAGCAAATCCCGATGGAATGAATGTGCGATGAACTGTTCCAAAATATTTAGACAGACACATGAAAAACAAGCATGTGGATATCGAGCGCACATAAAAATCTATGAATATGCTTCCTAGCGTCTCTAGTAGACTGGACATCTACTTGTATGTTATACATGTGAGCATATAATACGAGCATGATAACTTCAGGCTTCATAACTGTGAGCATGATAACTTCAGGCTTCATAACTGTGAGCATGATAACTTCAGGCTTCATAACTGTGAGCATGATAACTTCAGGCTTCCTTCTGCATTGCATTCAAGATTTCTTCTTCTTTATGTCGCTATGAATAAGAAAGTTGTGACCATTTGTAATGAATGCGAGGATTTAAGAAAATCTTTGAATCATTATGAAAATTTTTTTAATTTTAAAATTATTGTAGTAAGAAACTCGTCTTCAGTATATTACAAGTCTTTCTGAAACATAAGATCTTTTGGTTGAAAAAAAATTTAAGCACTAAAATTTAATATACATGTAAGGACATTAAATTAATTTAGCATTATTGTCAGTGAAAGTAAATGATCAATTGAAGATATTGTAAAAAAAAATTATGCATATCATTTACGGAGTTATTTGCTTCATTATATATATATATATATATATATATATATATATATATATATATATATATATATATATATATATATATATATATATATATATATAGAGAGAGAGAGAGAGAGAGAGAGAGAGAGAGAGAGAAAATTTTGGAATGCAAGAAAAGTTCCATCTATCCCATATTGATATTGTTAAGTGAATATAATTTCATGCTTTCTAATATGGAAAAAAAAGGTTGGAAATGACACTGCGTTTTACGTACAAAACAACTGGAGTCAGCAACTGCATTTTGTTGGCGGCAGAGTCATAACCATTGACTGATAGCAGATGCCATTGTTTTATAGGCTAATTTCATATGTCTGCAGCTCATTCCAAGTAATGAATGAATTTTGAGACATCGTCTCGAAAGTAGCAAATAGGTTTCTCGAAGGCTTTCGAAGCATGAGGATATAAAGTAACGCATCCCCTTCCAGAACGTTCTTTAAAGAACTTGTTCGAAAATATGTTTTAATAGAATGTGTATCAAAGTTTCTTTTTCGAGAAAAGTTATTTAATATATTCAATGATGTTAAATACAGTTTCAGATGAACAAGTTTTCATAAATGGCTATTCTATTAGTGATATAGTTTAACCTGACTAGAGTGATGAGTTTGTGAAATTAAAATGACGTTGTATGCCAGAAATAATATATTCTGTTCCTTGGGAATACAAAAGGTATCGCGTCGTTTGGTAACAAGGCTGCAACATCGGTGTTAGAATACTATGGGTTCAGAATTTAATTTTATTGAAGACTGGGTCCAGGTTACATTACATTTATTGTCATAGATAACACAATTTCATGCTGATGTGGCATAGAAGCTTGGAAATTGGGTTAGATAATATCCTTGTAACCTGAACACGTCTATGAAATTATGACCCCCCTGAAGTGCGCCCTGAAATTCCCTTCACGAATGCACAAACTAAGATTAGATTTGAGTACCTACAATCATGATTAATTCAAACTGCAGAATTAAAAGTTAGCTGCCAAGGATCAATTGCTTGAAGAATGACTGCCTCATTTCAGATTATGAAATATTAAGCATACTTAATATCTCAAAGATAGAATTTAAATCTCTTTACTGCCATAATTTTTTTGGATTTAATAATTTTCTCAAGAATATAATATCAATTCCCTCACATTCGCAATTATTCCAATTTAATACGATCCATCTGAAACGGCCTTTCATCGTCTCTCTACGAAACTGACCACCTCTGGTGACATCCAGATTATTAACTTTTGGAGCTATTAAATATTAATGTGGATTTTTAAAATTTCACCTTCTTATTTGATAAGATAGGAAAAACATGAATTTAATTGAATAAATCAAGTTGAAAACATTGTGCCCACTATAAAATAAAAGTGGAAATGGAAATTCTACTTCGGATTGAATGTCGAAGAAGGAATTATTTTAGCCCTGAAAAAACGTGCGAATGAATAGATGAGTATGAATTTTAATACATTAAAATCTGCTAAAAACTGTGTACTACATGAAAAGAATTAAAATTATATAAAACACATTGTACGGAAATGAAACTGATATAATTACAAGGTAATATTTTTGAGTTTTAAGATAATGCAAAAACTATATTTGTAGCATATGATTATCCGTAATGATTACCTCTCTGAAGCTTATTTCCAGACCCATTAAACTTTGACGCCCATTTCTATACTTCTTTTACAATTTCTTTCATCTTAGTAAAAAATGGGGAGGGGTGTTACCCAAAACATTTCTAATAAGCTATAAGTGCAACTGAAACAGCGTTCAGTGAAGTGGCATGAAATGTTCGTACAGCGATTTGTTTACATTGGATCGTTGCCATTCGACAATACGTCATAAGAGTAAACTATCGCCTTACCAACCAACCATTCGAACATGAGGGGAACGTATAGGAATGGCATGCACCATCTGCCTGAGATGCCATCATTCAAAATGTGGATTGAATCTCTTTCAAATTTTTAAACTATAAAAATGATAATGATGAATGCCGATACACCAGCATAACTTTTACGAAATCACAAGTGTTTAGATTCGCCTCTTGAGTACCGCAAACCTCTCGATGTGTGAAGCCACACGGAAACAATGCCTCTTCTCCAGAGGTATGAAACAGCTTTTTTTACAGCAAGTGTTATTTGAATGAGGAAGACGATCTGTAAGAGTTCATTCACTTGAAATATCCCGTTAGGTGTTTTTACGAGTTTGGAAACAAGTTGGAAAAGACGAGGAGAAATGACGTTTGTGAATGAAATCGTGCTGAGGATCTTTTGCAACCTTTTAAATAATGTTGCAACCGGAGAAACATTTTGGCCAGTAGCTTCCATGGAATATATTCATTTCTGGAAAAAGAGAACAGAATTTAAATCATTTCTGACTATTATTTGTTTCATTGAGTTTATGGTTTGTGATGAGTTCAATTAAAATATGTGTTGTCCATAATAAACTTTGTTTGCCTTGAATGCTACATAACAAGGTTTTTTCTTTGAAATGCTTTATTAAGAAAAGAGATCGGACAGATTCAATGTATATTTCAATTTTAAATTTAATAAAGACATCTTAAAATGCAAAATAATCATAACATATATAAATTATTAGCTTGATGCTTTTATATAAATATCAAGAGAAGCCTCTATCTGGAATCAAACTATTCCATATTTTGCCTATAAATATTGACCATTTTATCAAATAGCTAAGTTGGCTATTTTTCATAGACTGCTGGTAATACGCAAAGAGTGGGATAATATTGCAAATTCAATAAGTTCCGTGAGGGAAGAAAATCTCGGAATCGCTACATTAAAAAAAATCATTATCTTGTATTGTGATAACAATTGCGAGACAACATTTTGTAAATTCTGGAGAGATAAGAATGTGCATTCTCTATACAGACTATTTGCTAAAAATGGAGTATGACAATGAGGAACATAACTGTACAGCTTTCTTTTATCCTAACATCCCAATCTAACTCATAAATTATGATATTTTTCCTTCAAAATTCTGGTCATTTAGTATGAGAAAAAATGAAAAAGTCCCTGAACATTTTATCCAATATATTCGTTACATGGTAAATAACTCGCAACAACTTGAAGATGTTCTTATAGCTTGCGAAAGTACATGAAATATTTACCATCTTTCATATTTCTTAATATTAATCCGGATACTTTGTGGCCATATTTTGAAATTCGCTTGATTTCGCTGTCCCACTCTATGCATATTTTTACATGGATAGTTAGGTTGTCCAAAAAATGTCGTTTTATGAAAAATGAAGCAAGAAAAAGTAAGTGTTGTTTACAACAGACTACAGGTGTCAAATGCTACAACGTGGTTGGTGCTCTTTGCCAGTGAGTGATGTAAAAGTAACAGCGCAGATGTAATGGAATACAAATTTACCGTAGTACAGCATTGCAGCCTCACTTATAACAGCATGCGAAGCTATATAGACATCAATTCCTTTGAATATTTTAAGTATTTCAATGGTTTGTTGTTGATAGCCCTTTCTACCTGCCATTGTATTTGTCATACTGCATGCATGCGACATGTCATTGATGCAATTCTATTGCGCTGTTAGGAATCGGTATTCCCTTAAACCTGTATTCCACACTTTATCTAGAGCATCATCAGTTTTGCTGAATCCACTGACAAACAAGTCTGTGTAGTGGTCACCGATTGCAATAGCAAACTCACATTCTAATTTAAGCTGAATTTGATCTGTGTGTTCGACTTTCGCTTAAAGGTCGTAAACTACTCTTTGAAAAACTCTGCACATTTTCTCTGTTTGTGATTTGTACCTGATGAAAAATTGCTGATATTAGCAGGGGATTTCTGACCTTTATTAAAAAAAATTGTTTAGAAAATACTGAGCATGTTTCGTTGCCAATCTAAATTTTAACCATTTCCTTATACTATATTATATTCTAAGCTGTGAACACAAATTCCGTGTATCGTTTTGTTAGAAGAGGCAAACCAGAAAAATGTTCTTGGAAAGATAAACTGAGATCTGATGATGTTTGAGAAGACCATTATTTAACTTTCATATTATTACATTTTTCTCTCTTGAAATGCATTGGGTGTTAGAAATGGATAACTTGAGATGAAGAGAAGACAGAGATATCCCCACCCAACTTTTAGTGGCTTTGGAAAATATGATCGGAGAGAATGAGGTTATATGGGTTAATATTTCAATTTTCAAAATTAAACCAAAATATTGAGACATACAGAAATTTGAAAATTGGAAGTTGCATTCGAGTGAGTCATTAAATGTCTCCTTCTCGCTAAAAGAAAAAAATAAAGCGTATACAAATCATACAATATTTTCAACTTTTATGAGATCGCTTATAACTGCATCAGTAAATTGTGCACTATCCACAATTTACTGATGCAGTGAAGTTTACTAAGATTCATAGATAGCCCTAAGTCGTATGATAATTCCTTCTCAAAAGGAAATATCAATCCTTCTCCTTCGACGTAAGGTTACTCTACATACCCATAACTTTTTCTTAATGAAAACCTGTTTGGGTGGAATAGGGGTATACAAATTTCATGTGACTTTTTAAGCATGTCTTTCCTTAGGTTAAAGTCTCTTCACGGCACAGCCTGGAGTTCTAAATCTCACCTCAGCAACTCTCCCTCTATACAGCTGTCTGTTATATATCTTTTTGTTACGCTCTGTTTTGTCATTCGACACTTCTTTTTCATACGTATAACTTTTGTACTTTTTTTGTGGGTGTAAAAAGTTGCTGGCATTTAAACCCGTCTAGAACTGTTTTTATATCGCTGTTGCCTTGCCATTCAATTGTATGTCGGAAGCGCACCGCTTCATTTATTCGACTTAAGCGCCACCTTCGAGAGAATGGTAAAGCGCTGGGGAATCAAACGACACGCTCTGTTTTTATAGACGCTTGAATCACGATGTGTGAAAAGACAAGAAGGGCTCTTTGCTGGGGAAGTTTTAAAATTCACGATTCGGTGTTTGAAGTTCGTGATGAGTGTCACGTCATGAAGAAGTAGACTGCTTAGACCCATCTATTGTTCGCAAGCATTTGATATGCAGTTCCGTTAGCGTTTCTCCTTTTTGTATGTAAAAAAAGCATATATTTCTGGACGCACATCGTTTTCGATGAGCTTGTGTTTACGAATCCTTCCGAATGAATACGCATTAAAAGACAACGGATTATACCAACAATGTCGTATTTATATTTTTTAAACTTTTTTCATATTGTTTCAAATTGAAATCGGTCACTGATAATAATACCCAAATGAAAATTCATCGTGACAAATGTAATCTTTTGTCTACCTAATATTATTGAATATGACGTTGAAAATTAAAAATGCATTCGTGAAATAAAGATTTTTTATTGCTTATTTAGCTATATCACGAGACACAAAATCCGTTGCACATTCTGGATTTGTTAAAAAAATATTATCTGATGCATCACCAAATATTAAAGAAGAATCTAAATTTTTGAAAAGAAAAAAAGAAATTTTGTGACTTGAATTAATATAACTTTTAGACAATGGAATCAATGCATGCACATGTGATACATAATAAATGCACATCACCAATTAAATTTTGAAATAAATCCTACACTAATTCAAAAGGTTTTACGTCACATGCATCAAAACATAACACACGTTAAATGATATACACAGTTCATTTTGCCATAATGGGACGTCCATAAAATATTATTCCAGTTCTAAGAGTCAAGCATCGTCTTCTGTATGAATGGTGGTTTTGAAATTCACAGACTTTTCATCTTCAGTATCATTCACATTAGAAAGAAGCACATTCAGTTCCGAACGTCCATTAAAACATTGAATATACATTTCAAGCACTTTTGTACGTTTGTTAAAGAAAAATATTTTAACAATATTTGATTAGTAATTAAAATTTCTACGATTTTATTAACATATATATATATATATATATATATATATATATATATATATATTAAGATAAAATTTTAAGATATATATATATATATATATATATATATATATATATATATATATATCTTATATCTTCTTATATATATCCTTATCTTATATATATCTTAAGATAAAAATCTTATTAAATATTAGGTTATGGTATAGCTATATGGTTTTATCTAGCGATATTATGAAATGGTATTTTTTTTTTCCTTTTAAAGATTTTCAATAAGTAGTATAACTGTTATGACTGTTATGGTTTTTTTTCTTATATTTTTGCATATTTCTTAATTTTGTTTATCTCATGCTACATTTTATCACACAAATATAAATATTTATCAATCATAAATAAAGATGAAGTCGGAGTGATTGTTTGGTTCCGATGTTGACTGTTAATTCAGTTAGAGAAATTGTAATCTATTAGCTGAAATAAAAATTAATTTCTATCATCATAAAAGTTTAAATATTAAACATTTCTAAAATCAGAATTTTTTTTTTTTTTTTTTTTTTTTTTGTGCAACTTAAGCAATTAACGTAGTTTTAGTATAATAGAAGTAGTTTTTATACTTTTTATAGATTTTCTGGTTTATTCAACTTTGAGGGTCATGTTAAGGTATTTGTTTTTTCCCTTCAAAATAGCTGCAATATAAAGAATTTTCAAATTAAAAAAAAAAAAAAAAACTTTTGAACAAAATATACAAACTGATATGAAAGATATATAACATGAGCTGAAGTATGCAAACACATCTTATTGTTTGCAATGGTAAAACCAAATAAAATGTATAATTTAGTTGTTCCTTCAATTTACCAAAAATAACCCGTCACAATAAAAGAAATTCATATAATCTTCAAATTTTCCAATATCAAACTTTTCTTATTTTACAAACCATTTCTCATAACTAGAACCTCCGAATGAGAAATTTTATGCAATTTGAGGAAAATCGACGTATAAGGCATTTTCAACGTACACAAATATAGAAAATAATTTATTTTTATCATTGTCTTATTTAATTAGTTGATTCATTCATTCAATGTTGGAATTTTTTTATCTACTCGAAAAAATTGCTCGAAACATATATTGAAATGTGTGTCTAAAATTACAAAATCCTATTTTCTTCTTCATTTATGACAAGGGAAAAAAGATTTAACAAAAGTTTTTTTAATGTTCTATCCTTGTGTAAAAACAAACCTTGGATATAAATATTTGTTTATTTCCGTATTCCTGGTATATAAATCTAAATTTAGGAAGACTGTATGATTAAGCAATTTATCATATCCTTCTTTATACGATTTAATTAAAAATGTTGCAGTATCCTGAAGAAACATTTATTAGAAAATGAAAAACGATGCTTCAAAATCATTTTTAGAGTAGAAAAATTTGGTGACTACATCATTGTTATGAAAAAAACTCTTTCATAAATGCTATACTATTGTCCAGATAAAACTTTCATAGAACAAAAATTAATATTAGATACGAAAAATATTAATGCGGAATTCACAATTTCAGTTGGAAAAAAATTGCGAACAAAATTTTATTTTTAAATTTGATTCATACATCGGTTATTTTTTATTTTATTTACTTGTATTTTTACTTCATCATACTTTTAAAACTGCATTATTGAACGCACTTGGCTGAATCAACTATTTTTTTAAAAAATTCCTTTTTATTATATGATTTTATAAAACAAAGATTTTTAAAAACTTTCTGAATCCACATCAGTTTTCATCCTTTCAGCTATATACTCACTTAAAAAATTTCGTTCTAAAGCTAGAAAATCGAATTTGTTCTTTGAATTAATTGTCCTCATTTTCCATATTATAATCCTTTTTAAACCATTAACATTATTAATACCCAATTATTAATCTAAAATACTATCAAAATTTCCATATTTTAATAGTGATATTTTTTTCATAACTCAGCACATAAATGCTTTGACTCCTTGAAAAGAGTAAGAAGTGATAATATTCGACGCCCTTCGCAATTTCAAAGTATAATCTTTATAATGCAGAATGGAAATTTTGTATGGTTTCAGTTTGTGCTTTTTTTTTATTTGTATACTATTTAATAATTTTTAAGAAAATTGGAGTTTCAGTCTGAGCTTTTTTGATTCGAAAACTATTTAATGATTTTCAAGATATAATTTCAATGATTAAATATTATTTTAAATTTGAAAAACAAAACAAAAAAAACTTTTATTTGTGCCAAGTAGCACTTCAATGTAAACAAAATTTTTATAATCAATCTGACGTTTCTAGAGATATGCCGAACTCCATTTAACATTAGGACCCCTGAACTGCTCATAACTCAACTGCTCATTTTAACTGCTCGTAACTCAAAATCTGTTTTTTTTCAAATGGAAACCTTTTATCATTTAACCTAGATAATTTGAATTTGCATTCCAAATGAGTTGTTGCTATTTCAAAACAATTGAGCCAAGACGATTTTAACATGGAGGCGCTCCTCTCCCCTCTATTTAAACAAAGATTGCAATGACGTTTGAGACGCTTTTTATCGGATGTCAGAAAACTTCAATTTTAAAATCTGATAATTAGCTCCTGGAGGACGGGCAATATTCAGCTACTTTTTTGACGGACATAATAGTGCCAAAAATAATAATTATAAAAGTATAAACTTAAAATAAAATTCTTTTTGAATAAAATCGCGATATCTAAACGAAAAGTGAAAAAAGAATTTCATAATCGTAATATTTTGGCATGGAACTTTCCTGCCAATGAGCATTTTTTGATCTTGAGTACAGACAGAGAAAGTACCGTTCATTTTTGCGTCAAAATATATATTTATTTAAATAAAAAATTTACAAAGTTATTTTAGTCTAGTCTGAAATTGCATTGTACTCTTCCTTAGGACTTCTCATATGCGATGCAAAATTTGCATTTTTTAATCACTTTAATTTTGATTACTTCAGCAGTCCGCATGAAATACCGTATTTAGAAGCTGAAACGAACTGAGCCACAGTACTTAATTGCAGAATTAAGTTGCACACTATTTAATTGGAGAATCAAATCTCTATTTAGATTAGCATCTGTTTGTAGTTTGCCTCCTCTCGATCTTTTTTAATAGAATTTTTAATTTGGCTTAGTCACTAAATAATAGGGTTAAAGCATTATGAATCTACTTGCAAATATTTACAGTATTGAACCGCCCAACTCTGTAGGGGGGGGTGAGGGGAATCAGAGCCTCAGAAAATGCAGTCACCGCCAATTCCACCTCATATAATCTCAGACACTTCGAAATTATACGAGACTTTTTCACAAGCGCTGCATAATATTTTCATTCCCTCCTGCTCACTTGGCGGCAAGAAATAATGGGCAGTGCTTCTGACAAAAAGTTTCTTCAAATAGTCACTCCAGGCCGCTGCTCAAGCGTTCACCCGCTAAAAAGCGAAATGCGCTAATGATATGCTCAGTTATCGTGGAAGGGCCGACCTGCCATGAAATATATTCCTGTCATCCGCCACAGAGTAGTATGCATCTTCATGTCACAATGGTTAAAGAAATGCGTTTTCATCCATTCTGTGTGTGAGCCTTTGGAAAGCAAGAGGCGCATTTAAACTCTGTGCATTCTGTCTCGCGCTTTCTAGCCAGCAATGATTTTGACGAAAGCTGTTATGCCAACTGTTCAATTGTTGTGAATTTAAGCAGATTTCATCATAAGGCTAATATCTAAAAGTAGGCATCAGAAATTAATTAATAGGTTAGAATATACGTGTTGTTTATTGACTAGCTCATACATTTGATTTGAATAAAATAGTTTAAGTATGATGCATACTTTCATAAGCAACATGAGTGATTTTCGGTGGGACTGAATCTAGAATCTGAGATACTCTAGTGAAAGAACATATTTAAGCATATTCCTCATCATCAGCATTTTATAATTTGGATTTGTTTGGGATCAAGGTTTGGTTGAGACGCGTTTGATTCGCTTTTATAGCGATCTGTATGAAATGCGCTTTCCCAGATTTATTTGTTCGCCTATAAAAATTTATGGGCTGGTTCTCTTTGAACAAGATTCATATAAAAGTTTCGATTTTTCAACAATTCATTAGAAATTATAGGCGTATAATTATTTAGGAAATGGAACAAATAGTGATAAGTTCTTTTTCCACACAAATTTTATATACAAAATCTTGTATTTATATTGAATTAATATTGGTCATCGATGACAAACCGCAATGATAGATGGTCAACATCAATGCAATAACAATACCTGAATTAAAACCTTCAATCATAGTACGTGTGTCTTGTATTAAGTGTAGAAAACTAAGACGTCCAAACGAAAAATAATATTCAAACAAAAATTTGTTTAGTTTAAAGAGTTGAAAAACTTAAAAAAAAATACGAATTATACAAAGAGTAGAAATTATAGAGAAAAAATTTGATGCAAGAAATACTTTTGTTATAAATAAAGCTTTAAAGCTTAATGCCTGTTTTTCGGATAACGTTTGTGGTAAGCATAAAAATTTTAGGTACCATTTGTATCTTTCATTCTAAGAGAAATCAATGAAATTTTCTAAATTCTAAAATCAGTCTTGGTTTCTTTATTCATTCCGGTATTTAGAGTTTTCTGCTATTTAAGATAAAATAAATTTTGTTAATAAGAATTTCTATTTCTAACTGTCGAAGTATGTAATTTCTAAAATGGACATTTTTACATTTTGTTGAAGTATAATATTTTGGATTAATGTCACTTAAAGCAAAACAGAACAATTTTTAAAGAGTTGCAAGGACAATTTTCACCAAATTCCTCTCTTCAATTTAAGAAAATTTGATAATTTCACTTGCGCTACCTTGAATTTTTACATCATGTTGAGAAATTATGCACATTTTGACAGAAACTTTCCCCCTTCCATTTTTATTCCTTGTCCTCATAATTGAGAATATCCGTTCCTTTATTGAAATAATAGCGTTTTGAATTCAAAAAGAGGTGTCTCTCCCGAAAAGACTCTTCCTCTCGACGTTGTGGAAGCAAGAAGAACGCATTTCCTTAAGCGCACCGCCATCTTCCTTTATTGTCCAGAAGAAGAATAAATTAACAGACAGTTACCGAAACGAAATGTACAATTTTTTTTGGCAAAAAAAAAAAAAAAATAAATCGGAGTTATAAAATCTACGGAGCATGCAAAGCGAATTTCGTTTATTTATTTTTTTTATTTTACTCGCTGCATGCGTCCTTCTATCTGCAACTTTTTTCCCATTCTTTTTCGGAATGCCGCAGCACAAAGTAAGCTGATTTATGCTCGTGAACTTTCCATAAATGCGTGAGCTTGATGAGATGATCATAATTAATTCTTAGAAGACAAATGAATTTATTTGTGGCAATATTTTATCTCTCTTTCTTTAACAACTTATGAATACCATTTTTATACATTTTGCTTTCTCCTGGCTTTCTTTCGGTTAATTTTTCTTTTCTTCATATTGAACTAAAAGTTCTAGAAATTGCTTTAACATTTATAGGAAAGTAAAATAATTAAATTCGTGGAATTGGAGATGAGGATGATTGCCAGGCTTCACGCTTTTTTGCACAAAATAATTATAATTAAAACTAGCTTTGAAATTGCTTATTCCCACCTTAATTGGGCAGTAGAAATAATTTGAACGTTTTGCTCATTTTTTTATCATTTTTCGAACGGTTTTTTTTAATTATGGCATGTATCTTTCAGTGCCAGGAACCCAAAATTTAATCCCAATGATATGCCTGTCTCAAAAATCAAATAACAGAATTTCTGATATTTAAATGGGTCATTCGAATAAAGAGTGTTTGATGCATCCCACATGAATTGAAATGGCTTCTCAAACAGGACACATCCATCAACTGAGAGGTTAAATAAATTTGAATGCTAATAAGTTATATTTAATGTTGATCGTCACCTTTAATACCTTATTAAAATAAAATGATAAAAATGATTGACATTTGTTTTACGAATCGACAGTTCATTCTACATTTATGTAGCACGAACATATAAGTGCATCCTTCCAAAACAATCTTTGAAACCACTGGACAGTGTTTATAATGAAAATGACGTGACGGCAGGATAAAACAACACAAATCTATGTGATAATTGATAATCACAGTTCCATTCGTAATATGATTATAGGATTCTGTGTATGGATTTCATTATTCCCATAGTTGCAAATCTCCATTTATTCTTATTTTGCAAAAAAAAAAAAAAAAGGAGTAATTAAAAAAATACTTTGCTTGCTTTATTTTTAAGTCTGAGAGTACAAAAAAAAGGTCTTTGAAGAATGGTATCAAGAAATGTATTTGCGCTGAAAAAAAGTGCCGCAGATGGACCGAATTTAAGAAATTCTGCCATAAATAAATGCGTTCTGGACAGTAGCGGCGGAGGGGAATCAACCTTCTTCTAACGGTAGAGTCAAATCCTCCACAATTGCGGCGGGCAGCATATCAACTCGAAGTGATTTTAAACTTTACTAGTATTATTTTAATATCGTTAAGTCAGCTACTGTAAAATGGTAACAATATTAGTCAAATTAAAATTTAGTCATTTAAAATTAGTCAAATTAAATTGTGAACTGCAAAAAAGCGACTGATTGATTAGAATTGGATTCGAACTCTTAACGAGTGGTAGTAAGCCAGTTTTATAAAAAAATTGTTAAAAACTTATCTATCTATAATTCTTAAACCATGTCCTACTCAATTATCTCCAGATCAAAAAGATCGTTTCTACACAGTATTTCATGATCTTCATCAATGCCCATTATACGGATTGGGAAAACTATGGAAGTCAATCCAAATGTCAGCTAAATTATACTTTGCAATCAAAAGTGAATCAATTCGAATTGGTTCTGAATTTCGTTGTTCCTCAATCAAACTATGATGAAATAAAAAAGAATATCTGAATTAAAATTCCAAAAATGGTAAATGTTTTCTATTTAATTCTTACTGAATCACTCGTTTTAACAACTGCAGCACTACACTCACAGCTTTCCATATAACATCTCTTTCTCCATAGAATTTGATTGCAATACTTTTGAAAATAAAATATACTTCCGAATTGCTTGAATACTTCCGAAAAGAAAACATTTTAGAATTGTTCAAAACATTACTCTTGAACAAATCTTAATTTTTCGTTGTATAATCATTTAAAAATCTAAAAATTAATATTTTATTAAGCCAAACCTCATATGTTTGATAAACAACGTTATAAATTATATAACAAAACAAACTAGCAATCAGCAGAAAGACAGCGCACTGTATTTTAGGATGTCATAGGTTAACCCTGAAACTAGTCCAAGACTTCTTCAGACTTCAAATTCCGGAAAACTCTTGCAGTACCTTCTATTTCAAACTTCCCATCACTAAAATACAAAAATATTTGAAAAAAAATTTTGACTTAAAAACATCCCACAATTTAAAAAAAAAAATTCTGTTAACGGATTTCCTTTAAATAGTTTTCATTCATTTTTGAATTTAAATGTTTCAACATTTTTAAATGGTGTCTAATAAAGGATCACTCCATTAAAAGACTAACATCCTGAACACATCCATTAGCTAATATCATTTAAAAGCGTACAAATTTCAAGTGCTACACAGCTAGTTAGATTTTTCAAAGTTTATAGGCATAATCCATCAGGAATCTCAACGAATTTAAAAAGAAGGAATTCTCTTTCTTTTCTGCAAAGCAAGGAGCATTACCATAGCCTTCACCCGCTTCAGTGATCATCTCAAGGCATCCGAAAGCGCAGCAAGACACCATAATTCACCAATCGAATGATTCCGCGAAGAAATCACCAAAGAATTGTATTCATGTATTCATGACTGTCGTTGAGTGCACCTCGCATTCGGTGTATTTTGTATGCGACTTGGGGCTTTAAGTCATGCACTTTGACGCTTAAAAATAGAATCGTCGCATCTTGTAGGAAAAGAGAAGACGTCATCATAAAGTATAAGTGCACATATTTACTTATAACAAAAAGGACCATCTGTGATTTAACTTATAGCCAAGATTTGTACGTTAATTCATATCATTATTTTTTTTTAATTAATTTTTCTGCTTAGTTAGAAAAATCAACTTTAAAATCGATTTAATGAATCAAGTTAAGTCATGCTCAACGTTCCTTAAATAGTCAAAGAGGATTTCATTTCGAAATTCATTTGGTGTCTTGGGGCGGGAAGATTAATGTGACGTCACTGCTCAGCACAAAAAACCGGACGATTGAATCAATTCGTGCAACATCGCAGTCACATGACAAACGTGACGTCATCTTTAATGTATATCATTCACCACATAACTGCTTTACGCTGTTCCTGTCGATCTTTCTGCTGTCAAGATTTCAAATAAGTTGCAAAATTATTTTAGCCTTATTCATTTCAGTTTAATACCATTTTTACGTCAGATGTTATATGCAATTCGCTTCGTCGTATGACAACGACATCAAGGAATTCCATTGAATTTCATAATTGGTTATTTTGTAAGTAGTTTCTTCTATGAAATTAGCAAAACAATCGAGTATAATACATTAGATAACAATTCTGTCTTTTAATCAATAGCACAGCTCCGAGGACCACACTTTCGATCAACAGTACAATCATCAAAAAAGTATTCGAGTGCTCCGAAAACAATGAAATTGTGAACGCCCACCGACATAGAAATATAAGCTCTATAAATATAAAAAAAAATATTTTTTGTCATACAAAAGGCTACCTTCGTATTTAGATTTACACGAATCTAATCTTTTCAATTATCATCCACTTTTTCCAATTCTGCCTAATAAAATAAACTTGAATATATATGATATGTAATTTTGAATATACTGTTGATCATTATAAGAAATTGAAATCTAGAATTCTTTATGTTAAATGAGAATTCTCGCTTTTTTACATATTAATATTTGAAATATAATGAATAGTTAACAATAATTATTGCTGTTCTTTAAAATACTTAAACAATAAGACAAAATTTCTGCATTTTTAAAAATATTGAAAGAATATTTTGCAATTTTTATAAATTTTTACATTTATAACATCTTTGTGAAGAAATGCACAAAGCATTTTATCCCAATCAAACGAATAAGACTTCAAACATGACATGTATCATCTTCAGTTTAATAGTTTTTAAGATATATATTAATAATAAAAAGTTTTCAGGACAGGAAATGATTTCTGCATTCTTTGTAAAGCATTAAACTTTGCAAATGGATTTTAAGACAGAACTACAAAATAACAACTGCTTGTAAGTGGATAATGCAATATACCTTGTAAGATGTTTTAGTAAATTATTTGTTGTTATTCAATACTCTTTCAATAAAAAGAAATTAAATAGAAAAAGAATAAGTTAAGAATTCAAGAAAATTATTTAAAGAAATTTTGGTATGTATTTGGCAGCATTACACTATTTTTTTCAAGTATAATAAATTATTTCAAGCATCTATCATTCAGTTTTTATCTGCTGCCAGATATTTTTTTTAATTTGAATTTTTTTTAATTAATATGCACTGTGTGCACAAGATTAGATTTTTTTTAACCAATATGCTAAGAGAATATTATGCGATAACTCTTTTTCTTTTTTTTAATTAGCAAGCATGTAAAGGAGTGAATTTCAATTTTTTTTTAGTCATGTTTCATTTCTCCTAACGATAAACTGAAACAAAACATTAACTTTTCTTCGAGCATACTAGCTGAATACTAACTTCAATAAAGAAAATTATTAATGCCTATTCGATCAGTATTACCTATTTGATACATCTGCACGCATGGAAGAGGCCCAGAAATCTTTTTTTCTGCATATCTAAAGTAATTTTAAGTTATTTGCCCAAACTTATGCATTTGGAGATTTTAAATTATATATAATCATTTAAAAGACGAATAAAATGCGCAATAAAACTTGTAGACGATACAAATATAAAAACGCAGATGGTCTTTATGGAAATGAAATTTATATTTTTTTAAAGAGGACATATGTCTGAATGAATGACATATTGTTCTTGAATTTAATTTCTATATATTACGAGTCACAATAAGTGTTAGGATATTTCTGACGGTGTTTTTTACATCAACGTCTCGGTTTGAAACAAAACGAGGACCAATGTGGGAAGGACTTTGTCATTATGAATCGCAGTCAAATAAACGATGACGACACCCATTCCAGCAGATGCCTCTAGAACACCTGCAAATAATAGCGGGAAGAAACCAATGAAGTTTGATTCCTTTGTAACTGCTGATCAATAATTGGCTCTGTGGGTAGAACAGATGCTTTATCAGTGGAATAATGAAAATGCTTCCACTCAACTTTGCATATTTGTGAGGATGGAATCTTGCAAACGAATTTTCATTCACTTCCACATTTTCTGAAATTTTAAATAGTCATTGGTTCTAGGTGACCATAAAATATTTTAATATTTTTAGAGTGCTTATTTACCATTTAATATATTACTTTAATTAAAAATGATTACATAGAGCATCATCTAGAAATTTTTTCTGTTCTATAATATTTATAAACAGAAATGATGAACATCAAAAAAGTAGAAAATAATGAGACTAAAAAGGCGTCAACTCGTTTTGCGCGTGAAAATGCTTTTGAATTATCACTTCCTAAATTTGTAGGTTGAAATTAAATCATTCAAAGACATAATTCCATATAAAAATTACACATAATCCCAAAAATATTTCAAGAATTTTTATTGTGGACAAGTAGGGTAACAATTAGATCGAACACTATTTTTTTATGGATCATTAAGAGGTTAAACGCAATTTCGATAGTATAATGAAAATTAGAAACTAATATATTTTAGGGAAATTCAAACAATATTTGTATAGGAAATTAAAACAAAATGTAAAAGTAAAAAGAAATTCTTGAATATTCGTTGAAAATATATAATAGGAATTAAAATTATAAATTTATAAACTATTCACTTTAATATATTCTGATTAGAATTAGAATTAGATTTAAAATTTAAGATCTTGTTTCGACATCCCAATTTTTGATGAAAACGTTTATTTAGGTTATTAAATCGATGCAAAAATTTTTAAAATATTATTCTGAGAATTTTAATATTATTAATGAATATTTACTATTCTAGGAAATATTCAATGTTTTATTAAAATATTTATTCATAGAAGAGGATCTTATTTTCTTCATGATGACCATTTAGATGAGAGTTTTGGGGAAGACCGCATTCGATTCCCAATGAAGTTGTTATTTTTCATTTTAAGAAATAAAAGTTAAAAATTAAAAAAATAAATAAACATTAAAACAATTTAGAAAATGCTTTTATCGTAGAATTAAAAATATAATAACATTTTATCAAATAGTAATCGAAGCAAAAACCATAGGAGTCTAAGGCAGCAGAACCACTATGAATATAAAATGAAAAGAATTACTTAAACTTCATTGCATAAAAATTAAGATAAACTATGCATGTGATTATAGTTTCAGTTTAATTAAAATAGTTCAGCCAAGCCTCACGCTTTTGAGATTTTTTTTTTTTGCTTTGATTTTCAAACTTTTGACTAAAAAAAATATGGTATTTTAAAAATATTCTGGTCAAAGCATTTTTCAATTTTATATTTATTCTTCTGTTTACACTTGTTAATTATTACTGAACTGGACTTGGTCCAATTTGATAATTCGAATTTTTCCGCGCCTTCGTGAATTTCTTATTTTGCGTCATGTTAACGAGACCCGTAATCCAAATATTTATAAGCATTCTTTAGTCGAAAATGATAAGAGATTACAAAAAATAATTACAGAATTGTAAAGCATCATCGATTTAGTACGAAAAGGTACCTTCCACCTTAATGCCAAGAACATAATCCGCAAGTAGCACATTTTTTTAATGTTAGCCTTAAAATTGCACCCACTAAAACAATGCAGTGATAAGACAACAGAGAAAATGCAAATATACAGCACGAAATGCAAGAACATAATTTCGTCGTTTAATATCTGACTATACGTTCTCTCACGTCCTCCTATGAAGCCACATTTATAATCTTTTTTCTATTATAAATAAACAGGGGATTTTTGAAATCTCGGTGGAGAGGTATATTAATGTGAGCTGCGTAAGATTAAAGATATTTTATTCAGAAAATTTGAAAGTTATGTGATTTTTTACTCGAAATAGCTAATGGTAATACTTTTAATATTAAAATCAATCTTCCAAGATCTTGCCTGAAGAATTGTTTCAAAAAGTGTTCGTTTGAAATTCGGTAGGGTTGATGAACACTAGAACTTCCTTCGGTTCCTTTCATTTGTTCTCCTTTCCGCATTTTAGCAGGGAATTTCAATATTTTTCGTGACTTTTAATCATTTTCCATGATGATTACACAGAAAAAGTTTTGTGGTTCTAGATTCATTAGGAGTGATTTTACGACTAAATATACCTTCCTCTGGTGTCGTTTCGACAGCAAGGCAATTTGTCATTATAAGTAGCTATCGTAAGTAGATAACCACTAGTAAAATAAACTTCCCAAAGTACCATCGCACATTTGTTTGATCTTGAATGCAGCGGAAATGGGTCAATTATTCTAAAAGTGTTGCGTCTAGTTGTTTCGTTGCACAGCATTTGCTTATCTGCTCATGAAAAAAAATTCATTCGACTTTTGAAACTTTTGCAGAGCTGAAACGATTTATTTAGAAACGCAATTATTTAGTTATTACAATTATTTTATATCGCGGTGTCAAAACGACACCGGCGGACGTTTAAGGGTAATCGAAATTCCATACGTTCTAGTGTGAACTCTTTCGGAACATCGAACTTCGGGAACAAATCATACTCTAGTTTAACTTTAACCGGGATTCATTCAACACGGAAATTAGTGATCAAGACGCGGTCCCTTTGTGACCTGATTCCACAGTCTCGTCAAAGCGACCTTTGCATCTGAAGAAACGAAGGTCATCGTGGTTAATGCGTGATGTGATACTGGTCCGTGACCGGAACCTTTCGATTCCCCAATCCCAGCATTTAAATCAATTGACTTAGTGTGAAACAAAAGAACTTGACATAAGCTATGAATATTTTGAAAATTCTCTATGCAGGAAGGCGTAACTCATTAGACAAAAGAAGACTTTAATGGCGTTTGTCAGGCATTAAGACTTAACTGCGGATTTTTTTAAGTATGCTTTATTTGTTAAGTTATATTATTATTTCTGTGCTTTGTCTTTTCTTTACACCATTCTAAGAGTAAACGAAGAAAATCTTTTTTAAGTGTTGAATTTTATTGAGCTCAAAAGTGGCCCTTTTGTATGTTAAACAACAAAAATAAATATATTTTTTAAATTTATTCAAAGGATCGGAAATGAGAGGATAAAATCATGAAAACACTAAAATTTGGTTTCACACTAAAATAATACAAATTAGGGTTTTCAAAAGCGTCGAAGTGCCTCAGTTGCCAATCAGAAAATTTATAATTAAGGATCAGGCATTGCATTTCGAATGCGGAAACTCGAGATTTTGCCTTTCCAGAAATGCACGCAGTATTTTATTTAACGGCATGTCTATGGAGCAAGATATGAGCCTTGAGACGGGAGAGATAGTAAAGAGAAAACGTCTTCATGGCAGGAAAAATAACATTGTTTCTTCAAAAAAAAAAGTAATAAAATCTAAAATTTACTGAAGATTCATGAGAACGTAGCACAATAAGTGTGATTTCCACTTATTGAGATTTCCTTTGAGACGACATCTGGTCCTATTATACAAATGAATGGGATTAGTCATGACGTTGCCTACTACAAATGAAGTACCTGGAAGTTAGTGCTATAGATATTAAGGTTCTTGAAAGGTTTGGGTATGATGGCTCAAAAATAAACACACTTTGAAAAATGCTATCATCTGCAACAAAGAGGTTAACAGAACGCACGCACGCACTGTAGTGCTGTAGTATTATTGCAATGCTTCACTTTTATCAGCCGTCATTCAGACATTTACGCGAATTCTAGGACAGGAAGACGACGGAATAAATGTCAATCTCAGGGAAATCTGGCAAAAAATCTAATTGCTAGGAAATACCATTTTAAATTTCGAGTTAAATGAATTCAACATAAATAAAATTGATCTTAGAAAAGTTAAACTGATCTTTATAGATATTGTCAGAGCATGGTCAACTTGATCAGTTAACCATGCTCTGACAATATCTATATGTGATCCAGGTCTGGCTATAACAGAAAGATCCCAGTTCTCTAAATCACTCCCGACGGCAGACATGCGCGATCCGTGCGTTACAGTTGTTCATATCCGCAGACGAATTCAAGATGTCTGTAAATTGCATTCCAACGTAGATATATATTCCTCTCTTATTCGAAAATAAAAGATTCCAGATACAAGTCTGAATGATGTTTAAACAGCAGGACGTTAGTCGGACGACACAAAAAAATCACCGATCCAATAATTTATTGAAAAGTTTTTCCTTCATCCCTAAAACATGTTGCTACCTAGGATAGTAGATGACAGTCAACACATACTAGATTTGATGACAGGAGAATACTAAAGGGGAAAAAAACTGAAGTCCGAAGTTTGTAAGAACCTATAAGCCTCTCTCACTTTTGACCCTACGGACTGCAGGGTTGATAGATTGATAAAATATAAACAGCTGAATTTGCCACCGATAGATAAACTTAACCTGCAACTTAAACCTTTGTTTGAGACTGAGTTTTGTTAAAAATTTCAGTGCCATACCCTTGCAACTGAAAGACGTTTTAAACTAGTCGCAGGAAAAGTGAATGGAGAAGACAACCGAAGCGATTTCGTTACATTTAATTTGCTCTCAAGATTGCTAAAAATTTATTTCAAATTTGAAGGCAACATCTTTGATTAAATAAAGAAAATTTAACACCGATAATTAGCATGACTTTAGATAGAGCGTGGGTGGAATTCGTGATGAGTTTTGAATCATGATAAAAATTCTAACACTGGCAAAAAGTTAGAAAATGATAAACTCTTATCAAAATTGAATGTATAAAATCACCCACATTAACGAATTATCCAGAATGATGGTCTTTTTATAGTTTAAAATAAAAATGAGCAACTGTTTGTAAATGATACCATTTAAATTCGAAAACTTTAGGCTCTTTGCATGGGTTAAAAATATAGTTTATAATAGTTTTTAGTTAAGTATAACTTTACTGCCACCAAGCAACTAAAATGAAAAACATACATGTACTAAAAAGAAAACACTCTAAATAATCTTAGCGGGGGATTTTTTTTCGAGACTCTTTGTGCAAGCTTACGATTTTAGTTATTATTTTCTTATAATACTTTTCTGTCAATAAAAATGCAGAGATTTAACTTATCAGCTCTGTTAAAATAAGATACAGGCAAAAATATCGTTTTTCCCCTGCAGTACGATACGTATTTTCATACGATATCATTGCAATAATTCTGTTGCAACAAATCTGCACATTTTATACTTACAGTCCTACTTTAGATTTTCTTCTCTTTAAAGGAGCAAATTAAAAAAAAACAATTTTAAAAAAAGACCATAGAGAAAAACCGAGTCCGATCCAAAAAAAAAAAAAAAAAAAAAAAACACCCGAGAATTCCAGGGGAGATTTATTGTTGTCGCGGTGGCATCGTGTCTTAGCAGTCATCTGCATGATTCGTCCATAACTCCAGCTCTCGAACAATATACAGGGACAGCTGCGTCTTGAGCGGTGGAAAAGAAACTTGGGAAAGATTTATAGCCTGAATGTTAATTGGTAAATCTAAAAAGTTATCGTATTCCTGAACTTGGAATACAAACAATGGTTAGTATTACGTTAACAGACAACCACGGAGCAGAGATTTATGCGCCGAAATTTTGAGCTATTCTTCGGAATTACCTAACGGCATGCTCTTGCCGATCTCCACGGTACGGAATGGAAAGAGGGATTCTAATTAGATTAGTAGAGTGGAGCGATGAAAATAAGTAGAACTTCTCGCTAAAAGAGAATTAAATAAATAGATTGAAAAAAAATTCAAAAATGAATTCTGAAGAAAATAAAAACAATTTCCTAAATTCTTTATTTATTAAATTTTCGTAATCAAATTTCCATATGTGATTATTTAATAGGTAGTTAACTTTGCGATTTCTGTTCCATTTTTTTTAGAATGACCAATTTGTGTATATATATAAATGATATAAAAGCAAATAAAATCCCTCCTCCTTCCTTTAAACATGCGGTTTTATTTATTTAAATAGATAATTCATCTGATGCATATCGGAGTTAACTACTCTGAACTTTTTAATGACTGTACTTGATATGCCTGTAAATTACATTGCATTTAAAAGACAAGTTTGTCTCAAAATATCTTTGCGCAACTCAAAAGGAAGCGTTGTTTCAAGTCAAATGAAATTAATGAATCACTGACAAGTGAATAATAGTTTAAGTCAAATTATAATGATATTTTGTACATTCCTGTTTTGTTTCTAAGAATAACAAAAAAATATATTTTTTAATTTAAATATTGTCATCTACCAACATATTGGCTGTAATAAAGATAGCAATGCATCTGCCTAATACTTTGCATCAAGTATACAATACTGATATAAGCAAATGCATCTGATATATGATGACAATTATTCGTTTCGACTCATAACAACTGATAATATCCTAACCACTTTCGCTTTTTTTTTGTTGTTGTTTATGATGATGATGACCTATTAAATTGACACAAAAGGACAAATCGATACGATACAGTATTCGCCGCCTGTAGTGATCCTGAGATGTTATCAATCGCTCGTGCAGATTAAAATATCGAGAAACAGATTTCCTTTATCTAAATACATCAGGAAATCTGTCGGCTCTTGTGACCAACGACTCACTTGCAGTGATGAAGTTCGATAGACATTTCATTGGGACTACCCAAGAGGATGTGATTCACTGGAAAATCAGCAGACCAGCCCGAAGAAAATTATTAGAATTGGTTCAACTTTACAGTAAGTTGAGAGGCAACCAAAAAAAAAATACAGAAGGAACAATTTGCCATGTACAGAGCAATCGAATATATGATGACATACAGCTCGAGAACGATGATAATGAAAAGGAGACAGAACAGAACGCCGTCTCATACCCCCGTATCCGTAGCCATTCTGGCCACTGAACGGTTTGTTGGGTATGTTACAGGAATTTTATTAAATACCAAAATATTTTTAAAAGAAAGAACAAAAATAACTATGTACAGAATTTATCAAAAATGATAAAATTATGAAAACGTTTACAACGATTTTCTACATTGAAATATTATAAAAAAATATATGGAATAATAATATGCAGTAAGATATTATGTATGAAAAAATACATGAATTCTGCTTTCACCTGTTATCATGACACAGTAGACGAGGATGCAGTTATAAAAATCCAATAAAAAATCATTTGGTGAATGGCAACAAAGTAAGAGATCAGCCTATGAAACTCTCCTTAATCCTTTGGCCTGCGAATTTTCTGAACTTCCTAATTAGATGACACACCTTATTCGGGATATTTATCATTTTGACTCCTATTATAACATAAGAAGTATTTCAGACGTTGAAGAGTGGGATTTTTGCATTTTAAGTTACTTAATAATGACAGGATTGAAATTAAAAAATTAATTTATTCGATGCGTGAATCAAACGCATCGTTATTTCAAAAGATGAGTCCAGTACTCTAGTAAAATGCTGCACTTGCTGAATATTATTCATATTAAAGGCTTATCCAGTGAATGCTTGATGACGGAATAGTTACGATAATGTTTTAAGAAAATATAAAAATTTAAATGTGTATGAATATTTTTCAATCTTGTATATTCTGCCGATTTTTCTATTTCTAATTAAGACGAATGATGTTGTATGGTCTGTTTTTTCTATTCTCCTTACATACTTAATTAAACAATATTTTAGATGCACTGATCATTCAGATGCATTTGTCTTACGCTAAGGGATCACTACAAATGAGATTCAGCGCATCACTTAGCTCTAGCCCGCTCTCCTGTATCGGCTACACTATTCATCAACATAATGAGCTTTGAATGGGCTATTTTTTTTATTATTATAATTATTAACTAGTATCTGGAATCAAAGCATTGCCAATACTTTTCTTTTCTTTTTACTTTTTTAATACATTTTTTTTTCTTTTCTTTTTCACAATGCTCGTTAAATGTACAAGATGGATGTGATTTGCTATGAATGAGTACAAACTTTTTGCTTTAAACATATTTTTATTCAAAACAATAGCTCATTCAAATAACAGAATTATTATTAATAAAATAAATTTAACCCTTTAAAGGGCTCTTTTTTTCTAGTCATATTATGTTAAAATATTTTTAGGCTTGAAATTAGAATAAGAAAAGGGATTCATTTAGCTTATTAGATAAATTTAATTAATTAATTTCGTTAATTAATAATTAAGTATCAAATAAAGACACATCATTTTGTGTAAAACAAAGAACTAAAGCATCTAAGTTTCTGTCTTTCTAAAAAAAAATTGTCAGAACTTATGCCAACCTACATATAAAGATTGATAAATTTGGTGGGAAGCATACTTCCCACGGCCCTAAAAAGGGTTAACGCAAATAAAAAGTAAATATTGATCATGAACAGAATTTTTATCATATAAAGATTTAAAAATATACTTCAAAAGAAAATACTTATAGTAAATTTAAACATATGATGAAATAATTAAAAAATATAAATAATATGTTAAAATTAGCCTCTTGCCATCAGTGTTTATGTTTTATATCCTAACTTTTACTTTCTACAGCTATATTTTTAATAAAGCATACTTTTTTCCTTTCTTATTTTTAATATTGACCTTAAATAAAGAGCTCACTTTTCAATAATATTTGAAAAGTAGAAAAAAAATTTAAATTAGCATCAAAAGCTATATAAAATAAACAATTCTTTTAATAATAAAAGTTTTTAAAGCTAAAATATATGAAAGATGATGTTGAATGTGTAAAAATTTAAAACAAAAAGATGGAATTTCTTTTTTATTAACAAAGGAGGTATATGTTAATAAAAAAGAAATTTCATGTTTTTTGTCATTAAAATAGTGTAGCTACATTTTTATTGATAAGGTAGGTTTATATCAATAAAAGTATTACATTAAGAACATCAGATGAAACAGCAATAAAAAGTAAAAGGAAAACAAACATTCAAAACTATAACTAATAAAGAACAATTTTTTTCACTTTCTCAGAAGCGAGCTTTGTTCTGCCGATTATGACCATTCCCCACTCTCGAATTTATTTCAGTTTAGTTGTAGTGACGTACCGTTTGAAAGCAACAACAGTACTATTTTAGGGAGTAATATCAGATTTAGCAATTTTGAGCCACAGTCAGATGACTAGGGCAACACCTCCATTGGCACCCCCTCTTCAAACTTCAATACGACACCAACGGTGGAAGGTTTGGGCCACGAGACGTTAGATTTAAAACGTATCAACGCCGCATACAAAAAGGATCTTTAATAGAATCGGGTTCTGAATTTGGAGCCCTCCATCTTCAAGGTCGAGAGCTTGCCACTAGGCCATAGAGGTCCCACGCTGCTCTCCAAAAAATACGTTAACATGGAAAGAATTTTACTTTGAGCAAAAGGTTTTAGAATTACTTTTTTACAAATGGGAAGTCAGCCATCTAACTCTCGTACCCGCCATGAAGGCATACGGATTTAAACCATAAAAACTGAATGACCGGACCGCCGCAACATTGGCGAGAACTGTGGTTGAGTCCTAAGGGCCGTCACCGGCCACGGTACAACCCTCCCGGAAGGAAGTACGTCCCGTCATCGATGGGAGGAGTCAGATCCCCCACCTGTTAGTGTACCCTCTAGGGTGGCGAGATCCAACCACCATGCCGGAAGCATCTCATCCTCACTTCGAGGTGCCCCCCCGGGTTTTCTTAAATTTTTTTTTTACAAATGGGAAATTGTACCTCTTTCCCTCGCTTTTATTTTAATGGTCCTTTGCTATAATCTAATAGAAGTTTTTCTATCTAATTTAGCTGTTATTCTCAATCGAGATGCTCGTGTAGAATTGAATGACACTGAAATCCAATGGAATCTTTTACACAGAAGGTTCGCACTATTAACTATTTTTGTTTCCCTAAGAATATATGTTTGCAGGGTGGATCCAGGAACGCCGAATTCATAAAGATCCCACGCGCATCAAAAGTTCACTATTCAACGAATCCAGCAGCTGCGCGGTTTGTCCGTTTGGTTTTTAATTGTTTCCTATGTGCTTTGGATAACAGAACAACAGCAGGACATGTTCTTCCCCCCTCATTTCATTAGTAAATATCTTGATGTGTTTCAAAATTATTTATTTATTTATTGAGCAAGCAATATTTTATTTATTTTTTAAAACGACGTGTCTACATTTTTAGCCAACCAGGCAACTGTCATTCGAATGAACAAGTTCAGTAAAAGCCTTTCGTATGAGCATTAGAACTATCGAGAACTTGTTTAGTTCAAAATTTAAATAGCTCTTAATGGGCATAAAGTTTGAATTTTTTAAGCCAAAAATCTTTTAAAGCATGACATTTTTTTGGTCCAAACAAGACACTTGGAGACGTTCGCCTACCCATGCAGCATGGTATATATTCTAAAGATGCCTTTGTGCTCAACTCATTGAAATCAATCATCAGAAAAAATGAATTTTTACTTTATTGTACTCAACAACTTGTAAAACTTGACAACTTCTTAAAACATTTTCTGTTGTGATTGCTAAAGATGTCATCTAGTAAAGTGGGACTACCGAAGGCGACCAGAATTGCTCTGAAATGGGCCGTTGTTTATCGCCTACCATGCAGCAATGAAACAATTTCAAATAATGGAACTGATATTAGTATCCACATCGCTTTAGTATTTGTTGTCAAACCATTGCACTTTTAATACTTTTCTCATAAATGAAATTTTCTTTCATATCTTTTAGTGCAGTATACGTCTTTCAAAAACCACTTTCTGGAGTTCAAGATGCGCTGAATCTTGTTCTTCAACCAAAAACATGTCTCCTCCTTAAATATTTATCCAGCAGATTTACCACTCACAATTTCTTATTGTTTCATCTCTTCAACAATCAAATACAAGAGCAAAGATTTCTTAAGTGTGTGTTGAACTAACCGTTTGACGCTACTTCACCCTTTATGAAAATCCTGCAATTTTTGGTTTTTCGACTTTACAGTACTTAAATCCTGTAAAAAATAGTTTCTAGAAGAGCTTGTACTGTATTGGAAATGGTTCTACGGTCACGTGCTCAAGTTAAAGAAAGTAGATTTTCAGGCAGCTCTTCTCAAAGTAGATGAGAATAGGCAAGACTTATTCTAGAATGAAATTCTCTTCATTTCACAAAATAAATTTTGCATTATTACAAAAAATTTTACTACAAAATAGACAGGAAATAAAATAACTGTTATTAACCTAAAAGACGGGTTTAAAATTTAACGGCATTCTAACAAAATAATTAAGGTTTTCGAATAGATTCCGGAAGACATAGTAAATTTGGCATGCTAAATTAAATTGTAGATTTTAATTTTTTTACTGAAGAAAAATCTCATTCTCTGTTTCCTTAATCTTCATTATACATGATTCAGACGCATACATCCTTTTTAATAAAATTCTTTTTCATTTTAAATTTCCAATTACTCTTAGTCCAAAAATAGACTCAATATCAGAAGATAAAAAAAATAAGACTAGTCTAGTGATGACATTTCAATTTTGAAGTAAGCATTATTTGTATGATTGCAAGAAAATTGTTAATTAAAAAAGAAATAAAATAGTCAAAAATAAATTTTCATTTCAGGAAAAATTAATAATTAATTCTAATACGGATATCTAAATTTTGCATGACACAGATATAATTTTTTTTACTATTAAGTAACATTCTAAATTTCGCATTTTTATACTTAAACGCAAAAAAAAGGCTTTTTAGTTATATTATTCAAAAAATTGAAAGCTTAAATTTTCGACCAAAATAAATTAAACTTTAGGCCTCTTCCGGGAGAAATAAATACTTTAAATTTGACTAAAACGCTTTAAGTAAAACATGTAAGCATAGTGATAGCTTTTTAATGATTTCAAAAATTGAATTTCCAAAAAGAAAATAATAATAATAATAATTTTTATGTGACGATCACGATAATGATCACGTCTAAAAAGAAAATACATTTTTTCGCAATTTGACAGTAATCTGTTTTTTTAAACTATGAATTGATTCTTTTTTCAGTGATTTTTAAAGTGGGTCCCGATCTATTTTAGCTTATCTTACACACACACGCTCGTGCATTCATACAGAAGGGCGCTAAACAGAAACAATTCCTCTAATGCAGTATCTTCTTGAAAGCCTTTGTACTGTTTCCATTCATTATCCTAAACAAGCAATGCAATTTCACTCTTGATATTGCATTCATCTGTCACTTCCTACGGCTAATTTACGATATTTTTGTTGATAGACTTTCTGTGAATAGGAAACATCGCAACATTTTATAATTTAGCTCTTTTTTACTATTAAATAACGCGAAGTCGTCGTCATCAAACTCTCTGGCTCGATTGTTAGTCTGATAGTCGATTGTTAGTGTTTGCATTTCCCTTCACTCCCTCAAAAAACATTACTAAATTAGCACACCATTTTGAAAACTCCAACCAATTATCAAACTCTTCACTCCAAAAATTACCAATTAGGACCAAACTTTCCCAGTAGCAACAAAATAAATGAATAAAAAGAAACAAAAATCCGTCCTCAATAAATGAGGTCCTTTAATTTTCAACACTTGCTGCTCGTTACCAGTACATATACTAATTCTAAAATTAAAATTCCTGCCTTCCCTTACAAACACGTCCTTTTCTCTCCTTCCGTTACATCAGTTTTCAAAATCAATGTCAACGGCAGGTTGACATCAATATCTCTTCCGAAATCCCAGCTCAGAATCAGATGCGAATCAATACCGCTTACCAATCAGAATTCAAGAGTCGGAATAGACTGACACCTGAATACCAATTGCCTGTTTCATTCCAAGATCGGCTATGTCAGATGCAATCGAGAATCATGATGAAGAATCATGAATTCTATGAAACCTTGCATAGAAAAAAGGAAAGGAAACGAAAGAGCAAATAGAGGCCGGAACAAAACCTTCAATCAAATCTTCAGAGACAAAATCTTCAATCAACAAAAACGAATGATGAAAATTTAAAATTAGAAGTTGATCGAATTAAACATAAACGTAAAATAGCTTTACAACAGGAACGAAGAAAGCGTAAACGTATGCAGTGTGTTGCAGAATCTCAATCGCAACACTCCACTTCCAACACAGAACGTGTCCATTTGGATTCTGAATCACAACCGTCAACGTTCAAAGCAAAACATTTCAATTCTGAGTTTCAAATATCGCTTTCTAGCTCATCGTAAAAAATGTTCTCTGATCAAATGTTTGGAATAGCAGATTTCATTAAAAAAGGTTTTTTTAGTCTTGTTTTTGTTCCCATATCTATATTTTATTCCTTTAGTGCTTCTTCAAAACTTCAAATAAAAAATGAAAAACATTTACAATTTCGGATCATTTAAATCAGAATTTCCAAATTTTAACATTCTTGATTTTTTATTCTTTCTGAAATCTAACAGACGCTTAACCAAAAGAATAGAGCACGAAATGAAGTTTTAATTCATTGTAAATAAAAAAATATTATACAGCCTCTCTACATATTTTAATGAAAAATTTTATTTAAAAAGTCTTTTAATGACGTTTGGTTAAGAAGGAGGAAATATGTCGACAGCAAGTGCTCATTGTCCAAACATTTTCCACATGACCTCATATACGTTCCATCCTAGCCTAACAAAAACATCCCGCAATCGGTTCATTATTCTGTTAATATTACTCAATGGCCCTGAGTATTTAACACATTTCCGAAAGGGCAAACGGTCTCCATCTTCCAGAGTGAGTCGTGAATCAGAAAGAAACGATCCTTCAAAAGAGGGCCGATGACGTCATAAGCAAGATCTGAAATTACGAGACCGCTTGCAAACAATAGATTCAATAAAGTTATTGTTCGGACTGTCATGGTCCAGCCGATGCTCACCGAACGTCTAGAAGAGAATTACCACCCCATCCGGAGTGCTGTTGGTGCACGCCGCCAAATCTCTGGTTACAGTTCGAAAATTCAAGATCGCCAATTCGAAATTTCAAGATCCAAGAGAAGGGATGACCTACAAAAAGTTCTCTTAAAAACGGATTCTTCGTAAATTAGAGCAGTTTTTCAGCATTTAAGAAATGATGTGTTATTTTAATTATTAAAGATAAAATTATTGCCGTTTTCGTGGGTGTGTCGGTTTTATGCTGTGGTATAAGTGTTGTGGTTAGGTAATAATTATTAGTCATTTCGATTAGTATGAATGATGGTCGGTTATTGTTCACACGAATGGTGAGTTTTGTTGATAATAATTAATTAAAAATCCAGTTATAAGTAATAATAGCACCGATTATTATTAAAAAGGATCGATCATTTATAAAATGGATTATTAACAATAATCGATTTAACACATTGACCATAGCATGAGCATGCATGCAAAAATTTTATAAAACAAAAGATATTCTAATTTATGTTTTCTCGGAAACGGCTCTAACGATTTGGATCAAATTTGATAGTTAGATAAGGCAAGTAAGGTTTAAGTTTATCTATGTAAGGGTCTTCACTGAAGAAATGCGATTTTATGCATAACACACACAAAAAAACACACACATTTTTTTTATAACTAACGATTAGGGCCTTCTTCTATCTGCTCTCATACTGACAATGTCGTCTCGTAAATATTTGTAGTATTTGCATCGTTACCAGTGGATAAGTTACTTGTAACTCGAAATATTCCAACTATTTTTGCCTCAAAATATTCGATTCGGTGTTGATGGATGTGAGATGAGGTGAGATTGAAAAATATTCATATGTAATCAATATGTGATTCGTATCTAAAAATTTTCTCGAAAAAAAAATGTCGAGCGAAGTTTGGTTTTCCAGATTTAGCATGAGTGACATCCCTCACTCCTCTGAATGGGTCTCTTCAACTTGTTTCTTACGACCTTTTTCTTCTTCCTAGAGATAAATTTTATGAAATGAGGTGGTAATGGCTGTTGGGATAATGTCCGTTTATTTCCAGACAAACTATATATAAATCTGCCTACCGGATTGCAGGTAAAAAAATTTTTAAATAATTGTTTGGTGTTATTCTCGCTCTTAGTATAGCTAAAACATTTCCTATAACTATCCTTCAGAAGAACTAATTATATATAAGACAACAAGAATATCAACTTCTCTGACAAATCTGCTGACAAAAACAACGTCATTCGTTTCCGATATTCACTAGAGTACCTACTAATGGGATTATATCACCGAGTTAAAATATTAAAATCATAAACGAGATTCACCAGTCACCAGTCTAAGAATCATCTTTCTTTTCTACCGAGTACGATATTTGTATTTTAATAATCCAAAAATTATTATACTTCATTTTTTCTCATCTGGAAACTTTGTAAATGAAGTTCGAAATACATTCCTTCAAAATATCTCAACTTCTATAAATCTTCGTTCATTTAGAATTGAAATATATATATATATATATATATATATATATATATATATATATATAAACGGAATAGCTAAAAGCTATCATCATTTCCCCTCACTATAAGATGCGAAATTTTTTTTTTCTCGCCAGAGTTGTTTAAAGTTACAAAGTTGCAATATAAGTTTCAAACCCATGTTTCGGGCAAGTTTAGAATGAATCATAAGTTTCTACGGTTATAATTTATTTTGCTTAAATTTTATTCTTAATGCTGGAGAAATGAGCCTATTTCTACTTAAAATGAATCTAAAAATAGTTGAACAATCTACATATACTCCATTGGCATAGCAGAAACAATATCATGAACATTACCATGTTGTGCAATATCGAACTTAACTGTAGAATATTATTTAATATACAATGAAATATGGAGGCATGCGAGATGTTATGAAACTTGGCACTTGAATGTTTTCGGATAACGAAATTTTAACTCTTGTTGCAGTTTTCTTGAAAATTCTTTCAGTGTTCCAAATATTTCAAACAAACTTTTAAATCTAATTTAAATGGATGCTACAATACAAGTACAAGGGTCTTTGCAATTCTTCATCAAAAATCTAAAATCACTCTAAAGAATTTGGCTTTGTACTTTTGATACAACTTAACTGAAATTTGAGAAACTTCAAAACATGAGTCACTTTTTCCGAAAACTTTAATTTTTTTTGTGCTCTACAGTTAAATAGGACCTTTGCGCCAGTGAACAGCACTAATGAAAAAAACCAACTCCAAAAATTTAAAGAATTGAAACTCAAATGCTTGCAACTGGCATTCTAATTGCACTATCTTTAACAATTTTTTTAGATGTTCCTCATTTCAAACACGAATGTTCTAAATACCTTTATTCATTGAATTTTAATGAAGTATCTTCCTAATGATAGTTTCTGTACTGATCCGGTGGGAGAAGATTAACTTCTTCACTCGTTTTTATTTGAAAACCCAGGTTATTTTCGATGATCCCGTGAGAAAAAAATTTTCTCTGCCTAGGAGCCAAATTCCAGAAAAAGAATCATAAAAATCAGTCATGTCGATTGAATTCTAATAGCACTTATTGCAGGACACTTTCTAATTTACCTGTCTCTCGCTCTCTATTTTTTAAAGCGCGACTTTATAGAAAGGCACTTTCAAATTTAATTGTATCTATCTCTGTATCTTTTTTAGTAGATCTGCATTTTCAATTATTTGTTTTAATTTTTATTATCTGTATCACCACCAAGCGCAAACTGAGAAAAATAAGTCTGCAAATCAATATCATATTTTCTATTCGCTTTAAAAATTTTATGTTATTATAGTTTTGATTTCTCCGGACAGTCATCGTATCTCGGACGAGGCCTGGCAAATGCTACTGGTCTCTTTCTTGTACGACAAACATTATTAAGTATTGCGCACGTGCAGTCCGCAGAGCGAACTATTTGTTTCAGAGCTGCCAAATTTGGTACAAATATATTTTGAAAAATAAAAATATCCACCTTGAAGCATTTTTTAAATTCTTTTTTTATTATTTTTAATCTAAACATTGATTAATTAAAAGTAAAGCGAAATTTTGACATCTTTCGTGATAATTTACAAATATAATACTGCATAAAATAATTTTTGCTTCATTTTAAAATTTCAAAAATTATTTGTTAATTATTTTTTTTTTCTGAATTCTGGCAATTTTTTATACATTTTTTTGTGTCATTTTCTACAGTGCATCTCGTTGTTGTAATGAGATTCAAACTATTTTAATTGATGCCACGTAATTTGCATGAGGTATAAGAAAGTGAAGTCACAGTATTCCGAAAGCAATGTGCAATGAATTATGTACATTACCCGAACATCTAATATTTTAAGGATCCCATTACACCAAGGACATGGGACATGACTTCATTAGGAAGTCTTTCATTTACAGAATAAGTAGCACAGATGCGAATTTATTAAAATTATTTGGCTTTGATGTTTATCCAAACTTAGTGCTTGAATGTACTTCATAATTCAATCAAATAACTCATACGAGATGAATTTGAAATCAAGTCAAGATTCTCGATGAATCATCTGGGTCTCAAAAGCGGATACATTTCTAGTCTCGAAACAAAGTTTGAGATGCATTTATGGATCAGAAATATTTACAGATATGGTAGAATCTTATCCTTATCGTAATTAGATACGATGCAATCGGGATTTAATTAGAAGAGCAGCATCAGAATCTGAGAAATGCAGCATCAGAATTTATTCTGAAGTATTTTATGAAAATAATTACAACTAAAAAATATATCCACAAAGAAAATGGTTCGTATTATCATAACTGCGCAAACTGTGATTGGATCATACAACTAATAATCAAACTAATTTTATCGTCTCAAACTGGCTTTGCTTCAGTACTAATTTCGAATCTGATTATCATTTGTATTACATCGTTAATAAGGAATTCATGTTTAGAATGAAATTGGCAACAAAAGTTCTACCAGCTCATTTCTACTTTAGTATTCAATATAAATATTTTTTGCAAGTTATGTAAAAAGTGTGAAAAATGCTTTGTACTTCAAGTGGATTCGCGTGGATTCAAAGTAAAATTACGCAGTAACGTTATAAAACACGTCAGACAAGTGATGCCACAAGTGGAGAAATTCTGAAAAGAACCGCTTTCCCCAGTCACGAAATTATTCGACAGAGTGCCATCATGAGTTGATGGACGGTGTCCAGGGTCCGCAGTAAACAATTAGCAGCGTTTGAAGAATACCTCACTAAGTCATGTTTGTTGAAAGGAACAATGCATGGGGTCGCTTCCCAAACGGCCATTTATTTCGTTGGCGGTGCATTTTTAAACGATCTTAAAGTACGAGCTACAGGTACATCTATCTTACAAACGCTTTGACAGAACACGCAAACAATATTAACGCAAGTAAAGATTTCAGGGGGGAAAAATTGTCTTGGATATTCAAGTGAAGATTTTGGAAAACATTATCTTCTATATTTAACTGCTATTTACTTCGTAATGACATCAGATGGCATTTTAATTTGTTTGTTCAGAATATTCTGTTGATTCTGGATTGTGAAATTAAAAGAGATTTTGCTGAGGATTACATATTTTGGACATGTTTTTATTTTTATATCACAGATTGGTTCCGAAAGCATGTTGGTATTACCACAAGTCATGTCTCATCTTGGCTTTAAGTATAAGTAGATGTGTCTCATAAGAAGTTCGTTTTACTGAGTGGGTCATACGAATATGGAATCCAAATCATTCCATTGTTTCAATCCTATCAGGATCAAATTTAAAAAAACTATCGTGAGAGCGCACTAAAAGAGGGCGCCAAATCATTGGATTCACATTGTTTTCAAATAAAGATTGTTATCGAACTGCTTAGTTTGCTTTTATTTACAGAAGAAGGAATAAGTTATAAAATAATCCACTTTATTATAGTTATTGAATTCATTTAAATATTCTTCAGATGCAAAAGGGCGCCTTTTTTTTTAATATTTCTTGAATTGTGACAGTCCATTTTTTCACATTATTATTTAGATAAAAATTCAGATTTGGCAGAATCTTTAATTAAAAACGTATCAGTGAATATTTGACGTATCAGTGAACAATATGAAATTCACTGTTATAAAAATATCCAAACTGTATCTACCCTGTTCCAGAATATTTAATTATATGTTATCAGATAAAAAGAAATTTTGTTTGCCATCTTAAAATTGAAAAAAAAATTCTTCCCCACGATGGCAATTAGATTGCTGAGCTAGATTTATTTTGAAGTATAGCTGTAATAACATTCCCATAAAAAAGCAATGACTACTAATACGGGTTTAAATTGTCATTGTCTAGTAAATCGAACACAATAACTGAATCAATGTCTTAAAGAAAGGAAATAATGCTTTCAAAATGGATGTCTCTCAAAAAGAAATGAAAACCATTTCTACGTACGTACTCGTGTGTGTGTGTGTGTAGTTTTGGTGTAACAATCTCAAGTCCAATTCCACTTATCCAGTTAATTTTGTTTTTAAATGATCGTATTAACACACGCAAAGTGTTCTTCGATTCAATGAAATCAGAAACGCGATTATCTTAACACTTTTTCTAAGGAAGTGAAATTCCTACAAATCACTTGGAGGTTTCAGAGTTAATTTAAAACTTTAAAAAAAGGGGATCTATAACTTGGAAATAAATCTAAATAGATTCTACCGCAACTAGCCGAACTGAATGAATTCAATAACGTTTCCTACGGATAAAAAAAATTATTTTGCTTGCCTTCCATAGCGGTAGTTCTTATTTTGTTTTCATTTATTCTTTTATCGCATACTTACGGAATTGAAGATATGCCATCTACAATTGAGTCTGATAGGAATTTTAAGCGGTGACTGAATTTTCTTGAAGAACTTAACAGTTCTCATATGAATCACAAGAGATGACATCGTGAAAAATAGGATCAATCATGGCACAATAAAATTGCAAATATTTTTTTCTCTCCCTTGACTTCAATAGAGATGAATTTCTTCAAAGAAGAAGAAGAAGAAGAAAACGGTCGAATTATCTCTATTACACTAAAATAAATATTTTTCAAAGTTTTAACATTGAAATAATTAGGTAAAGTGTGCAAAATTCTTTGAAATCTTAAAAAAAGATAGAGGGCCTTGTGTTTTCTATTTGTTTTCCTGCCTTGACTCAGGCACCCTAGTTAAAGTTTGAAATCATGGTTTCCTCGCGATATTTAATATTAAATGCGTTCTTCAATTATATTATTCTCTTACCTTCTTGCGGGGACCCCTGAAACATGGGTTGTCAAGTGTCCCCCGCTGGTTGCTTCTTTCCGCCCTGGTAAACGCAGAATTCTTACCTTTACTGATGCCGGGGACTAATGGGTGCGATGAATTGCAGTCTTTATTTGTATACTTTATTCAAAATACAAAAAAAAAAAAAAAAAAAAAAAATGAATGCATTTAATGATTTTCAGAACACAAAGATGGGTTGTATAAACCATATTTGCCCTGAAAAGTGGAGACAAATAGAGGATGTTGTAAAATAAGATAACATATGACCAATATTGTAAGAATTCTTAATGTTTAACTATAACCTTTGGAAACAAGGAAAAATATCTCTCCATTCTGGATAAAATGCAGAAAGAAAAACTTTTCACCTGGTTTCAAAACATTGGAAAGAAGGAAAACATCATCGGAATTTCATATACTTCGAGAGACCTGAGAAAAATATAAATGAGTACTTGAAATCTTGCGCATTCTTGAAACAGTTTTTAAACTGCTGTCAATCTGAGGGTTCTAAAGCCGAATCATCATCTTTCCAAATGACGAAATACAATTCTTATGTCAGTAATCCCCAATTTTCGAATTATTTGTCGATTGGAGAGTCAAATATTTCGAAGAGAGAATATTGCAGCTGCCGCAGGAAGTTCCATTTTTGGGCACCGTCGTTTTCAACTGACTAACAGTCATTTTATAGGATGTCATTTTCCACACAAACACGATTTCTGAGTCATTCTATTAATGAAATTTTGTTTCGTTACTTCTCTTTGGGTTTATTGGTTCGTAACCGCGGTTGCTGATTTTAACCGCATTATTTTGTCATCATTTACTAACCGGACGTATTTATTCATTCGTGGAATCATTATATAAATCTGAGATTACTATTCATTAGTTCAAATGAAAATTTATGTATACTGAATACGGTGGCCCATCTCTATGGGCGAGAAACTTTATGAAATTTCTCACATGGAGTCGAAAGTACTACAAACTGCACGGAAAATGAATGACGACGTCGTCTGAGGGCAGAAGTCTGACTTCTAACTCATATGAAGATGACAGGCATTCGCTTGCACAACCGTGAATTTTTTTAATGGCTTATTATTCCAGTAGCTATAGCGATCATATTGTGAATAGGATTCAATTTATGAGGTTCTTCTGAAGATTTTCAGAGATAAATAAATCAGAAATCAAAGGGCAGTGAATAAGTAACCAGATTGAATTCCTTTTGATAAGTAGAACTAACATAAAATTCAGTTACATGCCAATTTTCTCCAATAGCTATATATTATTTTCGAAATTAATATTGCAGCATTCTGTTAAGAAATTAAGTAATAAAATCTCCAAAAGACGTTTATACGATAAAAACCCGAGATGGACACTTTTTTTTCTGGGTAAAACAAATCTCATAGGTATTTTAATCTCCATTAATATCCTCTCAGATCATTTAGGTATATTTTGCATACATCAATTGACAGTGGTTCCGCCTCGTTGCCTTCATAAACTTCCGAAGAGTAGGGTTTAACGAAATTCAGGTTTCGTTACCCTTCGCCAGTGATTTAGATCATCACTGCGTTTAAAATCTTACATATTTTAAATCGGTTTATTATTTTAATTGCTTAGTACAAAGTCATCTCAAGTAGGGATTGAATTTCGTTTAGAAATTTGAAATTATGTCTAACATCAGAAGAACTAAAAATAAGATCAGTTGAGGATTCGAGTTCGATTTTTGCAGACTTCGTCATTTTTTTTTTTTTTTTCCGATTTAAAATGTTTTTATGAAAAGAAAAAAGTCTATAATTTATGTGAGTATATAATGCTCTAATGAAACAAGTAATTAATTTGGAAATTAATTTATCCAAATTAATTAGCCAATCTCAGTTACAGCCATGTTCATAACTACCCTGGTTTGTTCCATTTTTAATCCAGAGATTAAGGGCTAATATGGGATGACTATTTTGATTTCTGATCTCGGTAATGATTTAATTTGAAGAGAATATAGTTAAAGTGATAAGAAATTACTATTTCTTGCCTCAAAATCCATTTAACGTCAATTCCAGATTATCCTAAAATACTGCTTTTTTATTATTTTTCAACAATTTTTTATTGATTTATTATTCTATTTCATAAAATATCGCTGAAAAAATGTTATAATTATTTAATATCTTTAATTTAGATTATTTTATAATCATTCTATCTACAGTTTTGTTGAGAAAAGTCAAGAAATCATGAACGAATAATGGTTATTCATTCTAGTACCTTCATCATAATCACTCAAAATATATTTATTTGTTTAAAAAATCAGGCTTCTCTCTTTCGAGATGTTACTTTCTCTATCTCCACAGTTTCTATTTCTTATTGAAAAGAGTCAAAATCAATATCCTGGGAAGCTGTATACTTTTTTTTTTGTTTTCTTGTTTTTTTAAAATCTATAATCGACATAAATCATTATTAATAACCAGTTTCACATGCGTGTCGATCACATGGCGGAATTGTTTTGAAACAACATTGTTCACTTGACATGAAATAATGAGTATTATTCGCTGGACTCGAGTGTTCATAGATGCAATCTCACTCCTCATCATAAAACAATTTATTCAAAAAGCATGAAAATGAAGACTTTTATTGAGTGGAAACCTGTTACTAATCACTGCATGATAACGAATCATCAAGGCAATCGGGGACATTATCCTGTTTCTCAGGGGAAAATACAAAAGCGGAAATTGAATCTTAGCAGTAATATCCTTCAGAATGAAGAAATATATAACTTTGTAATTTAACTTGAAAATAACTGGTGTAAGTAATTAATAATGAAACTTTGAAAAGTTTTATTTCCACTTGTTTTGAAGACAGCTGCCCCTAAACTAAACAAACGTTACAAAATAAATTGAGAAAAGTGTTTCTCATCTTCGGCTAGAATGTCCTAAAGAAGGCTTACGATCTGAGAAGACTAATCATTGAGTTGACAAATAGAACATTCATAACAGCCACGCTTAACAAAATGTTAATAATCAGAACATTGAAATATTTTTAAGAATAAAGTATCTCCAAAAATAAAACTTTTTATACATTTTAATAATATATTACAGACATTTTTATCATTAAGCTCATTTTCCGTCAAGCCAAACATTTTTCTTTTCTTTTTGAAAGAAAAAAAACAGTGTTTAAATTATTCTAATATTACACTTTTATTAAAGCTAAACCCACAAAGATAATTATCAAGGTACATGTAAAAAAATTTCAAAGTACACATAGAAAAGATGAGTTTATTAACGAAATTTGGAAAATCCATTTTGTTATGAAAGAGGTTGTTATTCTAAGAGGTGAAGAAATCCTCAAAAGATAAAAGAAAATGCCAAACGGCGGTATCAAAATTCGAATGCGTGTTATTTACTTCAGCTTAAGATCTAATAATATTTCCTAAGACAATGAAATTTTATGGAACTTTTATCTTGCTCGTTTCAAGTGGGTATTTAAGAAAATGGAAGCAAACTCTTCTTTTTCCAGATAAAAATAAGAGGAGATAAGCATTTGCTCATAAAATGAAAGAACAATAAAATGATTCCTTTGGTGAAAGAAACTGCTCACATTGGATGCATTTTGAAGTGCGTTTAGCATTCAAATGGATATTAAGATAAAATAAATTGAGTCCACATTTCTTAGGATTAAATAGTGAAGCAAAAACAACGTCATCAGACATTTGCATCAAGCATGAAATCAGCTTAAATGGCACAAAAGAAATGATTGCTGAAACGAATGCACCAAAAATATCTACTTTTTATTAGGTGAAAATTTGAGCTGCAAGTAAATTGATATCAGTGAAACGGGAAATTTTTGAACATTGAAGTGAAGCAAAAATTATTTTTATGCCATCATATTTTCGAATCTATCACCAAAAAACGTCAACATTTTCTTTATTTCAAATTTCGCAAAAAAAAAAAAAAAAAAAAAAAAACTTCGAAACGACACATTTCGTTACTACAACGCCTATTTGTCCCGAATTCTATCATTTTAAATCCAATGGTACTTCAAGCAGTAGAGAAAGCTCACCGGCGAGCACTTTTGCCTTTAATAAAAGTAGAGATGCGAAACCTAACTTGCCACAGATCGTCTTCAGCTTTCGAAAGCGTTCAAAAGTAAAGAAGGGTGAAGATTATTTTCTGGCTTCTCTTCATCCTACAAAGAATATTGTTTCCGCTCGTATCGATGACACGCAATAACAATCCTGCTGATGATTTCGCAGTCTGAATTTGAAGACCTTTAAAAATATTTGAAAACATCGAAATCTTAGCAACTCCTATGGCGACATAATAATTGAGTTTTAGGATTCATTTGTTTAAATACACCAACGTTTTAAATACGTAGTATGCATTTATCTGTTTATGGCAACTGTTTTACCGAATAACTATCAGTAAAAAATACGCCAACAAGGATTTTGAAGGATAATGAATGTGCTGTGAAAATCCATATAATGGAAAATGGAAAACTTGGATGAGCAGAAAAGGGATGAAACTGGAAAGAACGAGAAAAAATATTCTAAAATACGAGTATACAAAAAAGTAACATGATAAGTTAATTTTTAAAATTTTTCTTTAAAGAATTAACTGTGCATGGTTTTTAGTAACAAATAGATAAATAATTTTAATTTAAGGTTCTGCATATTGAAATTTTCTGATTGCTGTAAATCAGATAGCCCTACCCCACCAAGTATTTCCACTATAATCAAAAACAGTTTCTTTTTGCGTTCCGTATTTCCAATACGGTAAGTACAACTACCTGAAGACATTAAGCGCTAAGAAACGTTTCGCAGATCCCGAAATTTCGACTCAAATCACACGATTGGAATTTTCTATCTAATTCCGTGAACTCCTCCCTGTTTTTCTTAACTGTAGTAGAGAAATGTCCTTTCATTAGATAAAAGTTGTGGATCTCAGGCATGTTCCAAAAGTGCAGCCAACGTGTTAAAAAGGCTGAAGAACTCATGCTGCACTTTCTTAATATGGAATTTTCAAAACTATTTCATTAGGTCTGCTGTTTCAATACTACATTCAAAGGCTAACTGGATTGTTAAGTTTAGTAATAATTTTGAAGTGGTCACCTATCCTTATATTTTATATATTTTTTTTAAAAATGCGTTTTTATTTATGTACACATTGTCACTCAGCCCACTATAATATAATTTTTTTGTATAAATTATGATGGATGTAATTAAAAGTGATTTTTTTAATGGAAAAAATCGGAAGAAAAACATTTTAGTAATTAAAAATATCTAACATTGTCATTAAATGGATCAAAACCTGCTCCAGGAGCTAATTTCTAAACTGTTAGAGATAGATATATTTCTAGCTGGCAAATACTTTAAGTATTATGTTTAATTATATTATTTTTTTATTAAGAAGTATGATAATTAAGTTTTATATTTAATAAAGAATTAGATTTAAAATCATTTCAGGCAATAAATATACTGCTAAAAAATTGCTAAGTCGACCTTTTTATACAATTCCCCGATCCTTTTATTCATATTTCGAAAAATATTTTTGACACTCCTGACATTCTAAATAAAAAAAAACTTTTCTGTGACTGAAACGAATCTAATTATAAAGTTCTGAAGATCACAATTTCAGGCTATGTCGATGATCTCATCGGAGAAGATTTGTGAGTTATTCGTTGAATAGAATTGGATATTAAAATCTTTATAACTTCCATAAGTTTCAGTTTCAGAAGAATAGAACTTTTTTGTAAAATGTTAAGAGGGTCGAAATTTGAAATCTTTCTAACAATACATTTATTAATGGAAACTCATAAAATTTCAATCCTTTACAACAATTAGAACGTTTTCAAATTGAAAATATGCGTCTATCTCGATATAGAAAATATCAATTGGGTCATCATTCGAATGCACAGCGTATTTGCGTATGTATTTTAATTTAACGAAACTTTTGTTTTTACTAAAAATAAGAGCATGTTTAATTATACAACTAGCGTTTATAATCATTTTGATTTTGTTTTTGAAGATTAAATATATGGATCCTTAAATAAAAGGATATGAAAAAGTCGAGAAGAAAACAGGATTATCATTATTTTTATTTTAAATTTGCAAAAGTCAAAAATTATATTTGCAATCTCCTTTCAAATTAAAAAAAAATCCAATTTTATTTTTCAAACAATGATAAATTTTAATTATGAATGGTAGAACACAAATTTAAATTCATTTCAAAAATATTTTTAAAACTCACTTTATATTTTGTTTAGTGTTAAGAATCTTAGATATCGAAGAAATGATTTTTAAAAAAAAATTTAATTAAATTTTAAATACTGAATATCAAAGATGTTATATTTCAGAAGCACAGATATCAAAGAAATACAACTGGCATCTCTACATAACTAGCATCATTTGTAATATAACTAGCATTTTTAAAAAAATCATGAGCACTTTGCAGCTGAGAATTCCCTCAGTTTGAGGGAGGCCGTCGCTTTCCGAAAGATGTGCTCAGAATAAAAGGCTTTGCATTCAAACGCGATCAAGCTGTTACAGTGTTGCCACCAAAAAGGTTCGCATCATTTCTTCTCATTTGTGAAGATAGTTATTCAGACATGAAGAACCCTTTATTTTCGGAAAAGAACGAAGAATGGCTTAACTTGAAAATATTTGATCACACAGATACTTGAATAAAACGCAAGCTGTTTAGATGTCTGAATAGAAATGTAAATCTTGAGTTGTATTAGCTATAAATCTTTAATGACTGAAAGCCTCTTAAACGTGTGTGTCCTATTTTTAGTTCAAATAAAGGATAACGCGCATTTATCTGAATGAGCTCATTGGGGAGCTCGGTGGATTTAAAACTCTGAAGTTTGACACAATCATAATTTGTAGGGTGGTAATGTTTATCTTGGAGTTAAATTCCTTTTTGAAATTTTAAATAATAAAACAATAAGGGAATTTTGATTACTTCTCTTAGATTAATTCAAAAAATACCAAAGCACAAAATGATTTTTGTACCATCTGAAGCGTTTATGTACAATGTTAATAAAATTTTAATGGTATATATATATATATATATATATATATATATATATATATATATATATATATATATTGTGCGTGTGGGTGTGCGTGAGTCGTGTACGCGCGCGTGTGTAATAATATTTTTAAATTTAATTTCAAATCCTAATAAATTTCCAAAGGTTTATCTTAATTTAACCTATATTAACTTAATTCTAAAACGTTATCTTATTTTCTGATCCAATTCCACCTTTTTTATTTAATGAATGCTACACGAACTCTGTAAAACTACTTTAATCAACCCTTTCCCACGCTTCAAGTGAAGGGATAAAAACTTGTCCTGCCAAGTAAATTCTTTGAAAATATACCTATATTTCCCTCATATAAATCGAGAAGTGTCAAAGAAATCCCTATCAGAATCTCATAGTATAAAATCACTGGGGAAAATATTTTGCATTTTGCTCTTCTCTTGTGTCGTGAACTGACGTCGCTTTTCTTGTACATAAAGTTTGCCTCCCATGATGGAATAAATCGGAAAGTTTCAAAAGTGTCTTCTCCCTTCTTCCACGAAAATATGTTTTTAAATTATATATATACATAGCAATATCTCAATTTTTGTTAAAGATACTGAAATTATTTTCATTGTTAGGACAATTGTTTTTTCTCAGCTTTTCCTTCATTATTAATATAGATATGTGTCTTTTTAGCATACTGAGTTAGATTCCCTTTATGAAAAGGGATGTTAATAAAACTGCCTGGTTTCTCTAAAGTCTTGTAATAATGATAAACGATGATTAGCTACAACAATAAGCCATAGCAAAAGATTTGTAATTTTTTCATTCTTAAATATTTCTTCTCTTTTTTTTTCCTTTTGTAATGTAATTGTATGTAGAAAATATCTTTTTTAAACTTACCATTTTACTTTCCCACTGTAGAGCAATACATCTTTTAATAAATCATTAAAAAAAATTCTCTATCACAAAAATTAATAAAGGCATTCTATATTACACAAAAATTTCCGGTTATTATTTCATTTGTCATCCTTTTAACAAAAAATCTATTAAAATAATTGAAAGTAATCCTTTTCCATTTCATTTAAAAGTTCATACTTTGGATGAGAGAACTGAGCAGAAGAGTAACATAACGAACAAGGGAGGTTGAGACTTCTAACATAATAAATGTGACATGTCTGTCAAAATTTGAGATTTAAAAATATTTTATTGAAGAAACTACGACATAACTTCGCATAAAAGATTTTATTAACATTTTTCTTACATAATTAATCCAGCTTACTAGCCGATCATCAAAGGCATTTAATATCACATATTCTTTAAAAACTTAAACATTGGTTTCCCAAACTTCGTAGACAAAAAAAAAATAAAAAAATAAAAATTAATAGTTGTTTCGAAAATGGTTTTTCGAAGAAAAACTTTACATTCGAAATGTTATTCGTTTCGCCCATGAACCTCCCATACCATGTTATTTATAAATATTATGGCACAAAATGTTTAATGAATTTCAGATTCAAATGGTAGCTTATTAGTTATCAATGGAAACATTCTACGTACTATTTATAAATCTATAAAATTACAAGAATTTGAATCTAATCAAAAGTATTCCTCAAATATCATTGCATGGATGAACATCGACTTTTAAAAAAGCAAACAAAATAATAGAATTTTTAGAACAAAATAATAGAAAAGATTAAATTAATTTAATATAATATCAATTTAATTATCTCATTATTCTTCGATTCCATCTTCTGAATATTAATCATTCAAAAAAATGAAAGGACTTTCGAAAGTCATTTTTAATTAATTATGAAATTGAATTAATTTAATTTTATCGTCACTTTTGAAAATACAACGGAAGACTTTTATCTCAAACTAAATTATTTTACCAAAATAATTTAATTTATAAATAATAATTTAATAAAATAAAATTATTTTATCAAAAATAACGATTTTATTCAAATAATTAAAATCTTTTCATTCCTTTTTACAGAGGTATGAAAACTAAAACTTATATTTCAAACAAACCGACATTATGGATTACATTTGATAGGAAATCAAACTACTGCGTAAGCGTAATGGTCTTAGCGCAGTTTTTCAAGAACAGCAGTATTAAGATGAAGAGGCATTCATAGATTCAACACAAAAATGGCTCGATCTGTTATGAGAAATCATTTAAATTTGCATACAGTAGAATATTTCGCTAAAATCTCTTGTAAACAACAAACCTGTCAATGATCTCTTTATAATCTCCCGTAAAAAAAATAGATTACATACAGGATATTTTTTGAAAAACTCTCCATTATGTGATGTACTTCGTATGAAAGACATTAAAACGTGAAACCAAACAGAAGACTAATTTCCTAAATCATGCTATCCAATATTTTTCTTTACATATTTAGTATATGAAAGAGAAAACTGAAAAATATCCTGCCATTTAAATCTAAGAGTAAAATTGTTTAAAAAAAACAATATTCTGCAGACATTGGCAGATATCAAACTATTACCATATATGAAGATCTTTTGAAAATTGAAATCAACAGTAAAGGTTTAGTATCTGCTTTCCTCACTAATTATTTTTTGAATAGATCAAAATTTTATTGAAAACAGAAGCCCTGTAAAAGGCGATTTAAATAGAAAGAGCTGGTTAAATTCTATAAAGAGAGTTACCTGACAAAATTATCATAAATATGAATAAGTAAATTCATTTTCAGTAAACGTTTTCTGAAAAAACATCAAAAGCCGTTAAATTTTTCAAATTAAATTTTAAAACATTTTACAAAGCATTTATTATTAATTACATTATTCATTTAAGAAATAAGTCATGAATATTCTTAAATAGTTTTTACAGAACATAATAGATTTAAATTTCTTTTTTAGCCTAAAACAATCATAAGCATATGAAGAAAAAAAATCTAAAGAAAGTATGTATAATTTTTTTTTATCAACGATACAACTTGAAGCAGATTGAAATTTTAAAATTAAAATACTCATTATTAAATATTTTTTTCAAAATAGCTTAAATATTAAATTTTATAATGTTTTACTTGAATTAAGATAATATTTATAGAAAATCAAAGAAGGTGAATTGTAGTATGTATATTTCGGTGACGCAAAACGAATTTCAATATAAGGCTTTCTCAGAGGGTCATTTCATAAATTTAAGGTTAGGACAGCAGTATAGGGAAAAATACTTTTGCTGTAGAAGAAAGGGTCAAAACGCAAATATTGTTCTTTGTAAGGGAATTAAGTAAAAGAAAAAAAATATGCAACACAAATTTAATAGCCAATCCATAATAGCACATTAACCGAATGCATGAAAAGCGACAACACTCCATGTCACACTTTGTATGATGGATACAATAGTGAGTATCAACAACAAGCATTTAGAGAGTTTTCGTTGAAACTATATGCACTTTACAACAAATTTACTGTGCTGTCGTAAATTTATATCCCATTAAATCTCTTCTATGCATTTTATCCCTGTTTTGTTCCTTATTATAATCCGCTAACATGAAGACCGCCTTTCTCTACATTTCTACTATAAGAATGATTTTTTTTTCTTGACTTACATATTAAATTTTGTAAACATTATAAAATATCTTGCAGCATTTCTTTCTCTTTAATATGTAGAATTTAAGTATATCTATTATAATAGGCTAATCATTGGGAATTACTTCTGCATATTATTGAATCTTGAAGTCCAAGCGAAAGTTTAAAAAACCCTTCTTTTCTGTGCAACTTATATAAAAAATATTTAAATTTCCTGCACTCAATCTGTTGACTCATTTGTAACCATGCAAATGACAATCCACATCTGATTCCCAGCTATTTCAAATAACTGCTTTACAATTGATGAATATGCGAATAACTGCTTTATAATTTGAAAAGTAAAAGCAAATAAAATATTTTTAATTTTTCGGTCACTTTATCACTTCCCTCTCCACCCTCTGCGTCCTCTAATGTTAGTTAAGAGTAGAGAGAAAAAAATTCCGATGAAGTGGCACTTTTGTTTCATTTGGCTTATTTCATATTTGTTAAACAATTTCAGCTTACAAATTTTATAGACCTATTTAGATAAGGTGACAAATATTATTTTCAGAACTTAATTATCATTTAATAGTTTAATTGGATCAAATTTTGTCTCCCTACTAGTGACTCGGTGTGGTTGTAAATTTAAAGGAAAAATAAATTCATGATTCTATTATATTTATAAAAAAGAATGAATCTCGAATTAAAAAAGAACAATATAATTAATAAAAATAAAACTCTAATTTTTAGCACACTCATAGAAGTGAGTTTAAAAAATATTTTTATTAAATTTATTACTCATCCTTTATATGAAATTTGCATAAAGAGATTATTTTAAACGTAAAACATTCGATCTAACGAACCCCTTAAATTTTGAAAACTTCAACTACTTTCTGTCTAAGAAACCCCTTTTGAAGTTTAACTGCAGGTGCTTATTCTAAACTAAAGCTGGCGAAATAAATGGAAACCGATTTCTGATCTTTAAGCCAAACCCAAAATTTCATATCTGTATCAAATGCTGAATCCGAATTTGAAATATTTTTTTTTTCAAAATACAAGCTCCGTTTTCTTTATTACAGTAAAGCTAAACAAAAAAATTATCAGATTTGGAAAGGCTTTATTAACATACAAAAGAAATGTTTTGCAGCTGATTGAAAATATTTGATATTTTTTTAATTATTCTATTTATTTACATACGTGTTACACTAAAGGAAACTGTTATGTGAACTTTTAGTTATTTTCTTTTTTTACACATAACGGTTTCACTACAGAAAACGAAATAAAAAAAGTACACTTAAGGTTTTGTAAGGGAAGTTAATAAATATATTTTTTGATAAGATTATAGAGATGAGAGAAAAAAACTGTCAAGTAAAATAGCATCACTGAATAGATACTTTTAAAATTGTTAGACGCTACAAAATTTATTTTTATTGTAAGTATTTTCAGATTTTATAGTTGCCAAATAATAAACCATAAGAAAAACATTTATAAACAGTGCATAATAGTTTTGATTGAATACATTTGTAAATACTTTTTTTAGAAATTTTATGAATATTAATATAAAATGTTTGATTGAATAATATAAAACCAAAACTCTTTTGGACTCTATGTTATAAATTACATTTTTATGCAAGTGCATACGATAATGTTAAAGGGCGAGAGACGTCGATTATATTATTAAAATGGCACTGACTAAATGTCAGTTACCGAAAAAAATCATCAAAACAAAAATAGTAAAGTTGTGGGGAATTTTTGTTCATTGAATTAATCTAGAAAGTTCGAAAATTTGTTAGAGTTAATTTTGTGTTATGATGCGTTAAAACAGGAGAAATGCAAAAAAATTTCAAAAATTATTTTAGATGTGTTATTAAAAGTTTACTCTAAGTAACTCTTCCTTTTGCTGCACACAATTAAGAAAAACTGTTGAATATTTTTACCGCTACGATTTTTAAATTATTTTCTATAAATGAAAGCAAATAATACATGTAATATCGGTGAGAACTTTGAAATAAAAGAAAATCTTTCTCCACTTCTTCTTCAACGGTGAAAAGAGAGAAAAAAGTATGATTCAAAAAAATGTCTGAAAAAAAATAATTAAAATTTTTAGGAAGGAGAAAATGCATAAACATGACAACTTTAAGAGGAAAAAAAAGTAAATTTAAAAAATAAGTATTTTAAAAAGTTTACATAATACATTTAAATTTCCATAATTGAAAAATAACAAAAAAAAAGCATCAGAAATTTATATTTTGTTCTTGAGATAAATACATTTTTTAAATTTAAAATGCTTACACAAAATTTATTAAAAGTGAAAAGTTACTAAAATTCTTCAGTAAGCTTTTATTTTTTGAAATTTTTATAACTAAATAACTTTCCCTAATCCATGTAGAAATTATTAAAAAACGTCAATGGATCAAACATTTAGCAAATATTTTATTCAAAAATTATCCTTCCAATGCTTTATATGTAACTATAATTTTTTTTTTTTACTTTATTAAAAAAGGACTCATTAACTTCAAAATGCATCATGAAAAAGTATTAAAAAATTTTAATTCGTATTTTGACCAAGTTATTAAACATTCATTTCCTTTACTTTTAGTTTACCTCATTGAATCAAAAAATGTCTAAAATGTCTACCTTTTCCGCATTGGTTGTCAGAGAAAAATTTATGAAAAAAATAAAAGCATTAAGGATTAGAAATAGTTTTACAAATAATCCTTATAAAATTTACTTGAAACGGCAAGTCAAAAATTAAACAGAAGTATCAATTGAATATCATAACAGTCAGAATTTCAAATACGTATTTCTCCGCCTTAAAATCCAGTTAAGTTTAAAGACTGGCTAAAAATGAATAACACAAACAATAAAATAATTGCAGTTGTATTTTTAAAAAAAACCATAATGCCAGTTTTTTTAAAAAATTAAAATAATTTGATGCAATAGAGATAGAATAATTTCAAATGGAATAAATGAAAATAATTACATTTATGCATTTTCTTATTTATTGATTTTTGTTACGTGTGTGAAAAGTTTTTCAAATTTAATCAAAATAGCTGAGTCGCGATGATTTTTAACTAAATATTTTATTTGAAGCTAATAAGCTTTATTTTATTAAATAAAGCACATGACTATAGAATTTACTATTTACGCATTTTGTCAAAGCAACAATCTTTTTTTTTTTAAATTGACACTTTTTTCTCTCATTATTTAAGTTTTTAATTTTAAAACCATTACAATCTGCAGAAATAATTCATTAGCTGGAAATCATTTTATACAGTCTGTAATCTAAGATTACCTGTAGATCTTTTATGAAAATTATCGATCATTAAAAATATTTGGCACTTCTAGAGTATCTCTGTAGTTGAAAAGAATACCCACTTCACAGTCTACTGCCGTTCATTTTACACAAAGTAATAGTTCGTATCTAAACCACCTGCAATTTCAAAATAAATTTAGCGTCGTTAAAAGATTTATACATATATTTAGTTACTCTGTAATGGTGTAGCTAAATTAATTTTATTATTTAATCTTAATTTTAGAGTGAAGTCTACTTTTAACTAAAAATAGAAAAATGGTAATTTTCCCATTTTTTTTTTTTTTTTTTGTCTCGTGTTTCCAACACCTTTCATTCTGATTTATAAATTAGCGGCTGAAATATTAAGAGAGAGCCTGTAAAGCAGAGAAAAATGGAGACTCGAAGCGCAGTCAAATAAACCACAATAAGAAGCAATAAGAGGGAAAAAGATTACTAAGAAAAATAATCATTATGATAATAGAATAAATATTATATAAAAAAAATACCTTTCAAAAAATTTATTCTTTTGTTCTATTTATATTCACGATTAAATAGGTCATTTCATTCCGTTACTCTTTTTATTTATTTATTAGTATTTCTCGATTATCGCAAGAAACCTGTATTAAATCTTCACTTTTATAATCTATTTAAAAATAATAATTTCTGATTATCCGGCATGAAATGAAACGTGAAACTATGAAGAAGAGAAGCATGATTTTAAAAAAAATGTGAATGGCTCAATTTTATTAAAACAGCAAAGCATCACTGTTAGAATGGATGGACAATTTGATGAATAAATTGGAAGATATTTTGTCGTTGATAGTTAGAAATTCAAAAACTTAAGGGTGAGCGGGCATTATTAAAATAATATAAAATATTTAACGAATCTAAAACACTTACAGACAAGGGGTTGCTTATTTAAGGCAACATTTTTGTGTTGAAACCAGAATGCGTAAAAACTGTTAGAGTAGAATCGGAATATTAAAAAGTATTCCGTGGTAAGCTGAAACTATATACTAAGAAAAGTCTTTATACTTGAACTACTTTCTTTCATCGGTTCTAATTAATTCAAGCTTCAGCGCCTCAGACTTACCTGGATTCCTATTCGTTAGGTTCGTATTTGTTTGTTGATCAGGTGGGGGCAAAGTTTTCAAGTATTTTTCATATTTTTCAGTCGGAATACACACCCCAAACCAAACTCCTCCAGACATTGCTATGGAAGATAATCAATTCAAGCTCCTGCTCTTTCACTCTCGATCCACCACCTGTTCCTACTCTCTCTCCCTACAAGACTTGCGGCCGAATTCAAATGTTGCTTTGTGCGGCGACAAACATTTATTTTTTTGCTTTTATCATTTTCTTTTTTATTTTTACCGCAACCTGTCAAAATACTGCGTCCAGCGAATCTTTAGCATTAAAAAAAAGGGTTGCCATCTTGGCGGTATTAATCGCCCGTTTTGAATGAAAACCATAGAACAATAGACGATGAAATGTATTAAGTGCTCTATGTATTAAGTGCGAGAATCTTTATATTTATTTTCTTTGCGCCTTGGGGTAAAAAAAGAAAAAAGATCTTTATATGCCACAAGTTTCCTTTTATACCTATATTTCTTTTCCATATTTGAGGGACTAAAAGAAATTAATACCTTCTTTGAAGAGAAGAATCGGAAGTGAGAATTTTTAGCTTTGTTCCTCCTTTCCATTTTTCCATAAAAATTTAATTTTAATTTCCATAAAAATTTAAGAGGTAGGTGGAATTTATGGAATCTGGCATTGCGAATTTTGACATTCCGTTTATTAGCTTTTTTTAGTATAATCTATTTATTATATTTAAATATTTAATCAGTACAAGTCGCGAGTTTTTTTTTAATCTTTGCCCATTTTACGGCAAATATAACTATTCAGATGCGAATCAGTTGTTTGAAAATAATTCTTTAATATTCGAATATCATTGAGAATTTTTATCACATAATTTCCCTTGATTAGAAGTTTTAGATGTGTTGCTTAAAAATGCAATTGATGAAACAGACAGTAAATTATTTTTCGGCTACCTATTTCTCTCTTAAATGCACTGGAAAAGGGCGGTTGATCTCAATCGGAATCCCACGCATGCGCAGCTCCTTATTAATCTAATTATTATCACTTAAATTTGTTGAAAATTTACTTATTACTACAGATTGAGATAATTGAAATCTCATGTAGGACTTGAGCTCCTCGATTATGCCATGGCAAAATGAATGAATAAAGAAGAGGACTCTAGTAAAAGGGATATTCGCAAACCAGTTTCAACACTGTTGATTAGTAACAGATTTACTAAACTGACCGCAAGAAGTTAAAACGACCAAGATTTTTTTCCGAACGATAAAATACAAAACAGCCATTAAATAATACGAAATGTGTGGAGTCCGGTCATTAAAAAAAATTCTTTGCAACTAAATACAACGATAATTGATCCAGACCTGTCAATTTTTTGCTACATTGATAAAAAAAAAATCCAGTAAGTAAGCATCATTATAAAACACTGCTTTCCGATTGCAAATCAATGAATCCTAAATGATCACAATCAAAATAAAAAAAATCTAAATTCATTTATTAAATTATATTCCTGAAGAACTTTTACTTCAAAATAAAATATTGTAGCAGAGAATAGGTGTACAGAACAGCAAATGTTCAGATTCATTACAGATGAGAATTAATAATGTAATAGCTCTCTCGAGAAATGTCAAGTGTTTAAATTGCAACCATGTTCTACATTTAATTTTATTTGAGAGTATAGATGAAAATCCAATTTCTCAAATATGCATCAAAAGGTATTAAAATGTTGCTAGTGTGGAGCAAATATTCATCTCTTAAATTGAAATTTTATAATTTATATATTTTTAAAATTATTTCACGATTCGGAACGCTTTCTTGAGGCTGAAACGTTATAAAACACATCATCTGATCCAAATTCCGTTTCCTAAACTTTTAAGGAAGTAAAAAAGAAACTTGTTAGCAGCTATGGAGAGTTTTTCTATATTTTCTCAATGAAAGGCAGATAATATTCATAGAGTCTCACCAGAAAAGAATTTAATATATTTCTAATGAAATAATTTATCTTTAAATAAGTATTCCATTTTTAATTTTTTATTTATATATTCATTATTTTGCAGCTTTATTTTTTTTTACATGTACAATAAAAACGCAATTTCGTCATGCTACATTTTTGCCAATAATATCCCTTTCAATTGTAATCCCAGAATCGCACATATATTTCATGTAACAATAGAAATAAATGATACACTTTTTCAGACGAACCTAAAATGAGTGAGACAGAATGGCACTGCTTATTATCTGCTTCGAAATGCTGCCGTGACATAATTTCATGCGAGGAGACGCTCCATCCTGCATGAATGTGGCACACTGTGGAGACGGAAACTATTGCAATTGTGGAACAATATAATTTAGAAGCACTGCTCATTTTATCCGAGAAGAAGTGAACAAGTGACCTAGCTGTAACAGTAAGAACGTGTGCATTCTAAATAATCCCAACTTGAGGCGATGACAAAATTTAGAGGTGACAGAGTGTACTGTTTGAGACACATGTGTCCACGTCATAAAAAAAACGCCATTAAAATTGTGATTTCATTCATTCTTGGCTTTATTGACTAATGCAAATATGTATGCAGCGCTATGTAGAAACTCAAAGCAAAAAATAGGAATTTTTTCATTTGCATCATTCGAAATCCTGTTGTCAGAATAAAATGCGGATCAAATTAGGTTTCCTTTGACAACAGATTTTTGAGATTGAGTATCAAATATTTCATGAGATTTTGCAGCTACCTGTGATATTGCTAAATACAATAATAAAAATTTTAAATGTAGAAATTTAAGGAAATAGTGAGAAGAAATCAAATGTGGTGGATTCTATTATTTATATTCAAATAAGCAGAAGAATTTTGAAACTATTCATTTATTTTCCTTCCTCTAGTCATTTACTCCTCCAAATCCAATAAAATCCACGCTTTACGAACGCGAGCAAATAAGAGCTTAAGAGAAGTCGTTTGTTAGAATGAACTAAAGTCATAAAAGCAGACAACTTCTGCTTCGAGGATTAACACATCGGGAAGTCGCATTCATGTCAAATATCCATTGAATCAAAATATCCAGAATTAATCTTGGAGGAAAATTTAAGTGTAATTATTGCTTTTGTTGCGGAATTATTGCTCTTTAAAGTCCCATTAATGAAATAATTATAATTACTTAATTTATAATTTTGAAATCAACTTTTTATAAATCTCAGTCCCCTGACGTAGAATATGTTTATCTTCCTTATTCGATGACGCATCCTGTTATTATTAATATTATTATATTAATACAAGAGGATTTCAGCTAATGATGTGTTTTTAAGTGATTTTTTTTTTGCATTTTAATTAAAAATTTATGAATTCAATGCACGAGCCAGACTCATGCAGGGGTTCAAATATACAGCTGCATTACAAAATGTAGACTATAAAAATAATTATTAATTTAGAAACTATTTGTAAATGTTTAAAGTAGAAAAGTAACTACATAACTTATTAAATAAAAATGGTAAACTTAAACTTCCAAAACATGAACTAATCAGTAATAATTATTTCATTTGTAACAGAACATAAAATGATGGCCAATATAATGAATTGAAGTTGTAGTCAATTGTTCTACTCAACTTTCAATTATAGCGAACTTGGACAACAGATGAAATTTTCTTTAGTTAATTTCACATTATATTTTCAAATAATTTTTTCCTCTTTTCGTGTACGTACAGTGATTTTCTATTTGCTCATTTAAAGAAACTAAGCTATCGTATAACATTACAACATTTTTTTCGATTACCACCATTTAACGCAAATGTAGCAAGGAAAAATACAATAACTTGTGTAAAGATGGCTCCTTATAATTGTGCTAACACACTCACGTAATACGCATCACATGCATAGTGCCACTTTAATCTTGAAATCCAATATGCACCCTGTAGCTGGCGAAAAATATAGAAAGATGAGAAGAGAGGTAGTTGTGTGTAGTCATAGGAATATGAAAGCAAATAAATTTAATAATTATCAAATTTAATATTAAAGGGAAAAATATTTACATATTTACCATTATTTTAAATAAATTAGATATTAAATTCTGCTAAATTCATCTGAAAAATATTTTAATTTGGACGAAACTTTCATACATAAAAAAAGCAAAAGCATGAAAAAAAAAAACACATATATCTTCTATTAAAAATTTATTTAAAAAATTCAATTTCAGTACCAACATGTTAAAAAACTTTCGAATTTTGTTTACGATTCATAATAACTATTTAAAAACTAAAACACGTAGAGTTTCCATTGGTCGACTCTTATTTTTCCCAAATAAAATTAATTTTCGAGAGAAGATATATTCCTTACAAAAAACCTTTCAATAGTTCAGGTCATTAACATTTCAATTAAATCGACCCTTGACCAAGATTACTCATAATTACAGAGAAAAAAAAGGAGCGACCATTTTTACCTCTTTGAAAGATGTGCAATTTTTCATGGTTGCTCAAATTATTTTCATGACAAGTTATTTTCAGGGTGAAATGTGTTGTGTGCTATGCAGATGCTGGTGAAATTAGAGTAAAATCAGCAAACGCGATGAAAAGAACCTGTTTCCTTTTCGTTGTTAAATTATAATTTTCATTTGAAAGTGTTTGGGTGAAAGCAGTCTGATCTTTGATCCTTACAGAACCCGGACGAACCCTTTCATTGACCTGAAAAAGTAAATGCTCTTTCTTGCCAAAGATGATGTTCTATTTTATGTGAATATAACTCATTTTTAAGCAAAACAGATAGTATTCTGTTGGGAATTCTGTTTAGATTAGGAATAAGATTTGTAATAGCTATGTCGACAAGAAATATTCATAATATCATCAATGTAGTACTTTCGTTTTTGAGTGAATTACTAGACGAATATATGGCTTAAGAAGCAGGCATTGCTTCGTCAAACGCAAGGTAGTACATAACATTTCATGTTAAATCCTCTTGCCGCTTTTCAAGCCGATACAAAAAAAATACGGTTATAAACATGCTAAAAGTAATTAGCTCAAAAATTTAATGCCACATAAAATAGCTGAGGCGGGAAAAAATATTTTAGTTTCAATAACAAAATTATAACAAATGCCCTGAATACAGGTAAATCGGGAAAGTAAAAATACAATAAATAAAATTAATAACCCACGATTAAATCGTTAAAAGAGAAACATCTTTGTTCAAGCAGTCTTAATGTGCAACTCTCATAGCGAGTGATTCACATGACAAATATGTAAAATGTAACTCGCTTAACGAACGCTGTTTCGCCTAACGGTGACATGCAACATTCTGACATTCTGGCATTGTTTGATGAGAACTCTCATATCTACATGAAAGAAGTTTTTATCGGATAACATTCTCCAATGCAACTCGGAGTTATTTGAGCTAATGCCCATAGAGCATGTGTCAACAAGTGTGTGTCAGTGATTCAAACTGTGGCGCTGAAGGTGGATACCAACGACTTGAGCTGGTGGAAGAATGTGGCCAGAAATGCCAAAGAAGTGATGGAGCTGCAGTCTTTGTCACCCAAAGAAGATTTAATCAGGAATGAGAGACTCAACAGAGCAACAGTCTCCCGGTGATATAAGGAAAATGCTGAAAGCTTGAGAAATGAGTGAGAAACGGCGCGCGCAACAAATTCATTTAGGGATAATGCTAAGTCTAATTTTCGCCACAAATGAATCTCTTTAAACAACTTTTCTTGTAAATGAAAAACATACATTGTAAATAATAAATAATATTATCATAAATTTGCTGATCCTTTCTTTTAGAATTAGAATAGAACGCATTATTTTATTTTACATGTACTCCTATAAAAACGTGTTTCGCTTATCGCTTGATTCGCATGACAAGTAAGATTCAGAAATGAATCATGCTCAGTAAGCGAGATTCTGCTGCACTTCAGAGGGACTAAACAACTTCTGGTACCAGATGATAATTTAGCCCTTTAAATTGCCTCCATAGGGCATAAAGTTGATGTGCAAACAACTTCCAACACATGAATATTTTCCAAGCATATCATCTCATTCCACACTCATAATGTAATTCAAAATATCCTTTCAGTGCTCTGAAAGTTCTCATTTCTCTCGTTCTAATTTTAAATCACCAACAGCTTTCAGATTCTTCTATTGAAGTAATCATAATCAGGAAATAGGATAAAATGGGATTTGTCACCAGTATTGGTAACTCACGGTATATTTAAAACTATATGCATTCAATAGACCGGAAATTAGAAATTTGGTGTGTGAGAATTTTAGAACTTCTCCGATTGCTTGCGTTTTTATTCATATATTATTTCTCCAATTCCGTCTTTACCTTTTCGATGTCTAGGTTATTTAATATGAGGTTCGAATTTCTCATAAAAATATCTTAAAAACTTTAAATTCAACATTTGCTAAATAAGTTTCAAAATAAAGCAACGCTTGTTTCATCGCTTTAACACCAGTTAAAATGTGGAAATCCATTTTGAAGAATCCGAGAATGTTTAAACTTTTGTCTTTGTCTGTCTTCATCATTCGATTGTCTGATCGATGAATTTAATAAATATTTTAAATAAGAAATTCAAAAAAAAAAAAAAAAAAATAGGAAGATTGCTTTTGAAAGTCTGACTTCTCAAAGTCTATTCAAAAAGGTTCAGACATATTTTTGAACTTAAATTGCAAAAAAATCGGCAGTTGGACATTTTGAGATTATATTTTGATGCGGATCGATAAATAAATTAATTTAGAAGAAATAAACCATTTCGATAGTGTTAATGATTATTTTCTCAGAGATCTCACATTTTAGTGGATTTTTAATGTCATCAGATACATCAGCAGTGAGTGGGAAACAATTCATGAACAAAGAAACAGTATTCATGCCGGTGCACGATTCAGTTTAATCATTGGCTACACTTTTCTCAAATTCGTCTTTACTTAACACCAATGATCTGCAAAATAAAAATATAATTTCAAAACCGCTTGGATGAATCTAATTATTAAAATGAAAGAAAAAAGTCGCTGAATTACATGTATATACACTAAAACTCCAATTTAATTATTCTTGAATCGATAGACTTTCTATTTAACTGGAAAATAAGTACTGCTTGAGGATTTTCTAGCCTTCTAATATGTAGTTGTAAGGAAGTTTTCTTAATAGTACGATATGCGCAGTATATATTTCTCATTTATAATATTCAGCACAATTTCAAGTGTAATAACTTGTTTTGTTACAACAAAGTTCATAATTTTATGGACTCCTAATTCTACATTGACATTTTCGCTCTAATTAGACCATTGAATCGAAGGTTTGCTTAATGTTCTTGACAATTGCTTCCGCTAGAGGTCACCTCTTATGTGGGAATGAGAAGTATCCTGATACTGGTTGATTCTCCTGTTGGTGGGGTCGAGTTACTTTCATTTACATGATGGGTCGTACAACTCACAGAGGAGGTCATTGCGTTCAGGGTGAAAACTCTAGTTTCAGCCACCGTGCTCTTTGCCTGCATACGTATATAAGACTGGAGTAATTCCGACGCAATTATCATAATGATTAATTTAGTGGAACAGGGATTCGCAAATGAATAGATAAAATGTTACCTAAAAAGTAAGAAGTTCTTCTCTGCAAGTACAAAAATGATCTCCGAAGACGAGAAGGATTGGTGCATGGTTTTTGAGACTGTCATTTTATATCTAATCATACTATTCATCAGCTCATTCAGGACCCCGATGCTTAGGTAGCCCGAGGGTGGGAAATTTATGTTATATTAATAACTGAAATAACTTTCAGCCGATATTTTAAAACCATTTTACTTAATTCAAATAGTGGTATTTCAGTTATAATTTTTGGTTTGCTTCTAAAATTCCTTGTAAATTCAATTTTAAGGCTTTAAATACATATAAAAGATAAAATAATATTCATATAAATCCAGTCAAATATTCGATGTTGCATCTCTAAACAATGCTATACCTTTACTATAGCTAAAGCCTTATAAAAAATTATTAATTATTTCATTTAAAAGTTTAAAATAAAGGATTCGTAGACTAATAAATTTTCCGAGTAATTATGAATTCCACTCTTATTTTCTATTTTTGATTTTATCACACGTATACTTTATTATCTTTCCGCTGCTTCTTTCTCTTTTTCAAAATGTTAGAAATTGGTTCATAATTGGTTAATAATTTCATAAAATTTATTAAATTATTTACCATTTCATGTAACAGTAGTACTTGTGATCAGGTTGAAAATAAAAATGTTTTTTTTTTTTTTATTATTTTATTTACGAATTTAGAAATTTTGGGTCTACGAAATAGTGAACTTTTCAAATTCATTCATATTTATCAAGTTTCGTTTCAGAATATTATACTGTCTAAAAATTATACACTCTATAAGGATGAAATCCCTATTCAAACGAGAAATTTATATTTTATGTTCAAAAAGTAGTTTATGGCTTTAATAAATAATAGGGAAAGAATGCAGCTAAAAATTCTAAATAATTTAAGTGACTGCTTTTACTAAAAGGGACCTTTATCAAAATGCTGAAAACTCTTTTTCCATTTTAAATTCTCGTATTGACTTTAGTACATAGTACTGTTAAAATTATTTTTAAAATTTTACACCAATATTATAATTAGTAATTTAGAAATAAACCTAAACCAAAAAAATTCTTTTAAAAACTGTTTTTTTTTTTCTTTTTTTTTTTGGTAAAACAATTTTTTTAAAAAAATCTACAATTTCTTAGCAGATGATTTATTTTTTATCTTTCGTGAACGTAGGGAATGAAATGAGTTCAATTTTGTTTTACCTCAGACATTTACAACATGATATTTACGATATCTTTGCACAAGCAGTTAGGAAACATTTCGCAGCAATATTTCCTTATTAATCTCGCGAAGCCGAATTGGAATTAATAATTTAAAAATCATGTGACGGTGAAAATAAGATTCGAAAAAGTTATTGCATAATTATCTTAAACACTTCTCAGCATCCAAAAAAAAAGTATCTCGTGAAATTTTACTATTTATAATCGAATAACAACGAAATATTTCTAGTTCCTCCCTTTTTTGCGTGATTAATTTTCTTCTGTAAAACATTATCCAATATTAAAAATATATATATTATTGAAATTAGATGTATTCACAGTAGAATAATAATTACGTTTTCAGATTAATACGATTATTACGCATTTTGACAATTATCAAAACCAGATTCTTTTCAACATTTCGGTCTAAAAATGCTGATTCTGTAATTTTTTCTGTTACACTGTTCGCTGCGGCAAGATAAAATTCTAGGTTAAAGTCTGCTGAACTTCGTAGTTCTGGTATAGAATACAAATTTTTGCGTTTTACTGAAGAAATGATTCAAGTAAAGAAATAGTCTGTGAATTATGTTTCGAACTTACTTAAAGATGCTATAATAAAGAGCATGATTGAAATCCCGCATTTTCTGTTACCTGTCATACATGCATATTACATGCACACTTGTAGTTGGCATAAATATATTACCCCTTGAAGAGGTTCATTTTCTTCCCTTTCAGTATTTGCATAGCATAACATGAATGGAAGCAACATTTACGCTCGTATTTCATGAAACATAATATTTGTTTTACTGCTGCAAAAAGACGCCTTTCTTTTTTTGGGTGAGAGCATTCCTTTCTAAAAGGTATTTCCTGAGAGATAAATTTGGATGCTATAAAACATAAGAACAAATGGAGATCCGTCGCCTTAGAAAAATCAAAGTTGAAAGGAGATATAAAAGAATTTGTGTGTAATTTAAAAGTTAGAGGGACCAGCAAGGAAATAGTTTTCCATTAAATTAGCGTGTAAATAGAATATGTGCTAGTGAAATTTCATCAATTCAGAAATATGTAAAGCGGCGATAAGAATTTTTCAAAGGTTGTAATATACTCACTAAATTTTTTTTATCTTTAAGTCTTCAAGGTGGAAATGGCTTTTCTCAGCATTGAATGATGAACAACCCGAATCATTGTTATAGGAATAAGTGTTCACAAATTTAAAATTTAGAGTTTTATTTTTATAATCTAAATGCATTAAGCAATCGGTACTTATTATTTGGTGATTCCGGTTATAATTTAAAAAAAACATTTTCACGCATGAATGCCCACTAAACATGCGTGCTGTTAGAATTTTTCTCAGAATCTCTCTAAACCTTCAGTGCCTTGCAACATTCCTAAAGTTGGACATCTGGAACATTCCTAAAGTTGCCTCGCACGCATCCAGTAAGTACATCACCAGGGATCACAATCTAACAAAACAGTGACTGGAAATGCATTTCGCATGATATTCCCGCCTATAGGAGTCCGCTGAACAAAATTTGTAGAATGCGTGGAATCGCATTTGCGCGTGTCATTATTTTGCAGTATGTACACTCTTTTATTGCACATTGTTACACTCATTGTTAGGAAAAACTTAGCGAAAAACTACAGAGAATGCAAATTTCTCATTCTGCTAAGAAAATGATTGAGGGGTTAGAAATTTTATAGGGTAATTAAATTTTTTTCACCATTTTTTCGTATGCAATTTCTGATGAATAATAAATAACTTTTAACCATGAGTGGAATCTGAAATTTCTGTGCCTTGCCAAGCATCATAGCATATCATTTAATCTTAACTTAGTATTTACTTGAAACAAATAAATGATTTTTTTTATAAAAGTAAAAAGGACTACGAAGAAGAGTGTAAATCGATGCTTAATTATCTACAAAAGTAAAACGTAAGCTTATTTTACATTCGCATTGTTTTTAAAAGGATGCTTCTTATAAATAAAATGAAATAATCAAAATCTATCTTCCCTTGAAGACAAATAACACAAATGTAAGATAAATAACATTTCAAAATTGTGGTGAAATTTTAATGATTTAACTGTTTTTTTAACATTCATTATATATTTTTGAATTCGCTATATTATGAAGAAATTTCTCAATTTTCAATTGAAGTCTGTAAATGTATGTCTATGTGTGTAATAATATCTCTTAATATAAATTAAGTCCAAATTAATTTTCACATTTTTATCTTAATTTAACCCATATTAATTTCATTCTAAAATGTTCTTTAATTCACTGCTCCAATTCACACTTTTTTATTTAATTAATTCAGCACGCACTTTGTAAATATGCTCACTTCTGCATTTCCTCACGCTCCGAATGAAGGCTTAGCACACACTCTTAAATACCTACATTTCCCTTTTCGAAGTGTCAAAAAAATTCCTATCAAAATCTCATTGTAAAAACCATTGAAGGGAGAATTTCGGTCTCTTGTGTAGCGATGTAGATTGACGTATCACTTATTCTTGTAAATAAATTATGTCTCCCAGGATGGAATAAAGCGAAGTTAAAAATTCAAAAGTGTCTTCTATTCGGCCACGCAACTGTCAAAAAATATGTGTATCGGTGATACAGTATTAGGACAGGAGCTGTTTATGTAAGAACACCCGCCAAAATCGAAGTGATTCAAAACAAAATTCGTGAAATGTTTTACGAAGTCCCAAAACACCAATGCGTCTACGAGTGCAGAAATGAATCTGCCTCAAATAACGGTGCGTTACGACGACGTGGATAATTCAAGTCATACACATTTCAGATGGTACAGATTTTAAAAAAATTCTCACAAACCATTGCCGAAAGAGCATATGCTGGGGGTCGCGAACCGACTTGTGTTTACAGATGAAATCACCTTTCCTTTACGAGAAAAATTTAAATACTATAATTTCCTACTTTCAGAAAATCCGCTTGGAATGTCAGCGTATTTCTAAAAAGGTGAAAGCCTTCTGCGCTATAACTCTCAATTGTGTTTTAGGATCCATTTGACCAAATCGTTTAACGGGTTTATCTGCCATGGTATACTCTCAGAGTGGTTAAAGCAATAGAGTGTGGTTTCCGGCAGTGCCACCCTATTCGGCATAACGAAGTAGGTAAATAAATGAAATCGCTGGATGCCATTTCTTTCTAAACCTCCGAAATCTTCAGCTCTAGTCCATTTCACGAGGACTTAAAGCAAGTGGCGCAAAGGATGACTTACGCGCTGGACTCATCATGGCAGGAACTGGAATGCTCATTTGCCATGTCATTGGAGGAGAGCAGCTTGAATAACTCTAGTTTCACGATAAATTTATTTTATCAAAATAAATTAATTAAATAAGTCGTTCACAGGTATGTTTTATTTTTTGTCCTATTCGATATGAATTACTCAGTGTAGTTGCGTCCCACCTGAGATATATTTTGGGAGGGCTTCATTATTGTGAATCGCAGTCACATGATTGGGTGTGATGAGTCACATCACACCAGTCAAGCTTCCACGCTGCACCGAAGGACTCCATTGATTTACGTTCGGCAGACAAAACTTTTGAGAGGAAATCAGGTTTCGAAACTGAACATCCCCAGCCATCTCTTTACCAGGCCCGTAAGAGATCATACGTTCGGATAAGCAGCAATAATGGGCAAAATAAGACACACTATCATAATCACTCTTTTCCTTAAGGGATGTAGAACTGTGCTCCGGGGCTCTTTACTTACTATAAAGATATCTAATAAAGGAGTTTAGAGCTCCTTTTTGTGATTGCTTTGTAATGCTTATGTTTGTTTTACACAAAATTTAAAAAAAAAAAAAATGTCTTCTGAACTCTAAAACAAATATCTTAGTCTTCAGAATTCTACTCACTTAATCAAAACCACTGTTATACGGAAAACTGTTCTATTTCTGTTAATAGTGTATATATTTTATTTTTTAAAAAATCACAAAAAGCCAAAAATGGAATTTTTGCTTATAAAGTTGGCCGAGTATGTGAGGGATGGGAAACTAAAAGTATTCTTTTAAATGAGGGGTGCGTTGACTTTAAATTTTGATCCTTATTGTAAATCTAAATACTAAAATCTAATACATGGTTAGTTAATAGATGGAATAATTAGCGCGTTCTAGACAATTACCGTTTGTTAAGCCTTTGTTTCCGAGTCAATTCTGTCGGAGAAAAAGTTTGTTATACTGTTTCTCTTCATGAAATGAATAAACTATTTCATTTCTGAATGCTTGATTTCAAAGGAGCATTTTTAATAGCAGAAAAATAAGAAGGTTGCCGTATTTGAGCCAGAAAATGTTCCCCTAAAAGACTCAAGGTAGTGATAAAGAACTGATTCTCAATTTTTTATTAACGCGTAATGCACGAAGCTAAGTATTCCATTTTATGCACTGTAATATTTCTTCTTTTATATCCTGATGTGTATCATACAAACTTAGCATTAGTTTTTATTTTATTTGAAACATTTGATATTTAATGTTCCTTCACTTTCTTTAGAATGATATGACTTTCAATTTATATTGTTAGTTATTCCAACCTCTTTCTAGACTAGTTTTTAGTTGAAGTTATTTTGTTGATTTGGCTAGACATATTCAAGAACCGTTTCTATTCCAGTTTGAAGAAAATAAAAATTCTCCTAAACTTATATTTAAAGTATTTAATTAAAATTATACAGTAAATTGTTAACAATTTTCTTCTCTCACAATATAATAGAATATTTTTTACCTCTTTAAAGAAGCGTATTGATTATTATCCTTTAGTTAAGATATTTAACTGTGGATAATTAAATGCGAGCATTTGTTTCTCGAATTACAACTGCGTAACACTTCCTCGAATGAAGGATTGCACAAACCATACATCGTTGTAACATAAGTTATCTATTTTTTTTTATCTAAATAGGCTCCACGGGGGGGGGGGCTCGTAAATGACGATGATAAGCTAAAGATATGGTGGCTGGTTCTCTCCACCCTGATGGGTACACAAAAAGATAGGGGTCTGGCTCATCCTATCAATGACGAGAAGTACTTTCTTAGGAAAGGGTTGTACCGTGGCGGGTGATGGCCCTTAGGACTCAACCATAGTACCCGCCAATGTTGCTGTTGCAGCGGTCCGGTCATTCAGATTTTTCCGTGTGCATTCCGACGGGTCAGAGTAACCCTTTTGTGGTTTTGATCTAAATATTTAATTGACTAGAAGTTACGATATACGTTAACGCATTAGTACCAGAAAACCGAATATGCATTTTGGAACTTTTTCTTTCCAGCGCCTGCAACCATAAGAGATAGAGAACCAAAGAACGGCTGCAACCAAACTGTAGAGCCAAGATAACATAGCAAATTTCATTTATATATGCCATTGAGTTTTTGAGACATCGAATTGGCATGCCTGCGAAAGTACAGACATTGAACCCTTTGACATATATATAATTCAAAATCTGATAACCATTTGTACTTTAGATGCAAACATAGTGAAAAAATTTCTTTGTTATTTCTTTCAGTTATCACGCTTCCACACACACAAAAGCGCAGATCGGAAGACGGTCAGTCCCTGGATGGATTTTGCTCTCAATTTGACACAAATCTACACTTTCGATGGTAAAACAGATGACGTCATTTCATTTATCTTTTTTTTTGTAATTATGGTGTTCATTCCTATCCGAATAATCGGCTGTGACCAGATTTCGTTCAAAATGAGGTAAAAATCTGCACATTTGGCAAGAAACAAATTTTATCCATCTCATTCAAAAGGCTTTAGATGGATCGTACTCAAAGACAGACAGACAAAATTCCGAAAATGTGTTTTTCAGACTCAGGGAGGTCTGAAGTGTGGAAATGCGTTTCGAATTCGATTTTTGTTTTATTGGCAGTGACAGTCATTTCTCTTTGTATATAAAAGGAATGGCAGTGAAAAGAGGCGAAATTCTTCAACGGCAAATCTCAGCACCTCATTCCGAAATAAACCTCGCGTGATTTCGAAACACGAAGCATACACAACTGAATGAAAGTAATTGGCGTAAAATAATAAATCAACACATTCTGTAAATAAAAGTATTTTCGATATGAAAGGCCAACAATAAATAAGTTTGAAGAAGTTTAATATAAGCAAATAAACTAAAATCTAATTTTATAAACATTGATTTTTAAATGAAACGCTCTGCTTTTCTATGGTTATTCAAGGAATGTGGATGCTTCTTTTTTTGCTGTCAATCTATACTGCTAAGTATTTCTCACTTTTATTTTTTCTTTCTTTTTACTGACTTATTAATAGATATTTTCATATCCATTGATAGCCGAATCCTCTATAAGGAAAAATAAGCAAATATGATGAAAAACAAAAGGGTGGCAGCTGTTTCTGCTGAAAGACAAAATAAAACAATCACTCTATGCGCATTTATATCATGCATTGCTTACAAAGGATATGTCCATGGTTGAGTCAGTAATTATCTGCAATCATTTTGAAAGGGGTGATGAATGCTCACGATTTGAAGACTAAATCTTTGGAAATAATTTATTTATTTATTTATTTTCTCCAATTTCTTCAATTTAAGAAGAATAAAATGTAAATGAAACCTGCATGGGGCTAGCTGGATATTTTCTACTTTTAAGGACCCCATAAAATGTTGTTATGATAGAGTTCTGTTAGTTTTAAAATGAGTATATGCTTTCTTAAAGCTGCTTTTACGTAGCCTATAAATACAAAAACATCTCTGTAATATTTAGCCAGCTTACTTAAAATCATTTCATTCCTAATACAATGTCACAAACGTTTCAATGAAAATCGGATAACGATAATGAGACGAATAAATTTTATTACCTCTCATCCTGCTATACGAAGAGAAATGACAGTATAAGTCAAAATGATTCGAATTCGAGATTCTGAAGAATCTGCATGTTTCAAACCCCGTGAGATCAAAAAGCACATTTTTGGAATGATATCTGTGAATCTATATGTATATTATATAATTCAAAAAAAGCTTTAAACTGGATATTAGAAATTCGGTATGAGATCTTAAAACCAAATTTGGAGATTTCTATCCATTTTGAAAGAAATACATAAATACAAAATGTCTCTGCCTGTCCAGCTGCAAGCGAACAAAATCTGGTTCAGAGTCTTAACATCCAAAGTGTATAATCCGTATCCAATTTTGAGCCGAGTCTTTTGACCATCCGTCAGTCTGTTCATTCGTATACAAGTCAATGCGATTGTTTACAGATGCAATGCCTTAGATAAATTAAATTTTGTATTTGATTTTGCAGCTGTATGCTGCGAAGCAACAAGCTCTCATGTGCATTATTCATAAAATAAAAGCCCGTGCATTCATGCAGCCAGCTATGCTCAAGGTCCGGCATTTTGATTCTGGAAGAAAGAGGCCAACCCTTCGATTAGACGGCATTTTAAAAGCAGAAACAGAAGACCTTTTTTGCCTCGGGTCCTCTATCATTGAGTCGTTAACTGAAAAGCTCCGTTGCAAGGGATGAAGCTAATTTCTGAAACCTTTCCACAATAGTCGTGAAATGGACCCTCATTTCAAGTGCATTATCCGATTAGTTGTGTTTCTTTGCTGCTGAGTGAAATAAAAGCCAATTCAAAGAGTTTCAAACATGATGCTTTACTTACATTGGCTTAATTTTTAGAAACTGTGTATATATTAAATAATATTTATTTACAAGTGAACCGTAGGTGAAGAAAGTCTGGGATTTTAGAATTCTGAAATGTAACTGCGAATTTTTCTTTTATATAGTAACCAAGCTAATTTGGTTTAGTGTAATTACATTAACATCCGACTGGAAACAATGACGGACTATTTTGGATCTGATCTCGTAATATGATCCTCGATCAAATGATGGTGGTGGACTGTCACCAGCTCTAGCCCTTCTGCATCGGTTTGGGCCATGGCGTATCGAGTTTCGAAACAGAATCCCTTCGGCTCCAATGCCGAAACCTTGCCATCACAGACCTTAAAGCAATAAACGTAGGGGATTAACTAAAATTCAAAACTTATTACCTTATTTTAAGCTTTAAAAATGGTTAGTTAAATATGAAAATCGCTTGTTTATATATCCGAAGTGAAGTGATTACTGAAATTTGAGAAGTGAAAATTGAGTTAGAATGTATTGTTGTATTTTACTGTGCCAGAAAACCTTCAATTGAGCAGTTACTATAGTAAACGTTTTTTATGAACGAAATATTAAAGAAATACAAATGGTCCTCTGGTTAATGAGGCGGAAGAAAAGGCCGGACAAGAAAGTGTTCCGTAAAATGCTCACTTCTCAAACCATCGTTGCTATCATCATCCACTCTCTTTATAGTTACTATAATTTAAGTCTATTTTCACTTATATCCTCACGAACTTAATATACGCTTTCTCGCGCTATTAATAATATGGCCGGTGCTGAACAATAATCTTGGCAGCATATTGTCTAAATCATTTATTATTGTAAAAACGAAAATTATACGGAATTCATTGTTAATTGTGCGTGAAAAGTCAAATTCACCATTTTCATGTCATTTCAGATCAAAAACAAAATCTGCAACTTTCCAATGTACTCCTGCTTCGCGTCTCTCTCTCTCTGCGACCTCCGGCCCCTGATCGCTCTCATTGTCAGCAGGCTATCTCCCTTTTTGAGTACATTTGATGGCCATTAGAACCTTTCACATACATTACGAAATACCCTAGTTTGACCCCTAAACTTTCATATGTTCTGATCTTTTCGTATAAGCCAATCGTATTTTGTCATTTGTATGCTTCTTTCCAATTCATTGCAGTGTTTCTTTTTTTCTTTTTTTTTTTTAATAAAGTCCACTTACATCTAGTCCAAACCGGAAAGTGGTCACATGAGCTCTAAAATGGCAGTGTGATGTGGTGTTAAATACTATGTGCATTATCTTATGTAATACATTTAACAACTAAAAATTTTTAAAAAGGAAATCCCAAAATAAAAATATTGTGCAATTTTCAATGTAAATTTTAAAATTTCTAATTTAATTAAATGATATGAAAAATCCATTGTACAGTATGAATACAATGGAAGTACTTTTGAAATACTAAAATCACTAATGAAAATGATGCTCTTAATTCTTCCAAAACGTATTTAAATATATTGTGAGCATAACCTTGCTTCTGCCGCATTTTCGATAGATAATTTCAGCGGTAAGTGCTGGTCGAAATAGAAAAAAAAAATGCCAGCTTGGACATCTGTCAACAAAAGACAGCAACACGTTAATGAATTTGTGTTTGCATCATAAATTTATTTTCTATCTAAGATGTCAGATTTCGAGCCAAATTCTCGTCATTTCTAGAAACTTGGATTTTCTACTTCCATTTGAAGAAACTCGCAGTTGACGTTCAATGTTCTCAAGTACTTGTAGTGAGTCTACTCTTAGCGAAGAACATGCTGTGAGTTGTTTCAACGCTTCAGACCGAATTCTCAAGACACCACAGTTATGCTCTGTATCTGGCAGGACCAGCTCGGTGTAATATATTATGAGCTGATGAAACCGATTAAAACCATCGCAGGGGATCAGTATCGAACGCAATTGATGCGTTTAAGGCATGCATTGAAGGATAAACAGTGTTAGCCTACAAGGAAATCCTCTAAAACAGGACAAAGTTGTCCTCCAGCGTTACAGTGCTCGGCTACATATCTCGATACCGGGCGAGACGTACTTGGAAACTCTAAAATAGATTACCTTACCCTCCGTACTTTTCAGATATTGCTCCTTCCGATTACCATGTGCTTCGATCGCTGACAAACTGTCGGGCTTTCTAATGACTAAATCCAAAAATGAATCTATTCGTGGATCGCTTCAAAAGGTCCATCGTTTTATAGAGACAGTATCCCACAATATCCAAAAAGTTGGGAAAAGTAGTAGCTAATGGCGAACAGTATTTTGAATTATGAATAGATAATCATTTTTAAAAAAAGAATTACAAATTTTGGAGAAAAAAAAACGGCGGAAGCAAAGTTGTAATACATGATTATATAATGTGGATTAGTAGGATGTGAATTTTTTTTTATTAGATCGGATAGGCGAGAATCTACCGTATTCAAAATTTTCGCTTACTTCTATGGATAAAATGACAAATATTTCTCTCATAACAATACACTACAATAAAAAAAAAATTTACAATTTCGCAATTTACCCTGAACCATATTATTCAAAAGACATATTTAATTTAATTCAGAATTAAGGATTCATCAAAACTGAATTGCGATTTGGGTATTGTAATTTCCTTTTCAAAAAATATAAAATCCTCCACTGAAAAGAAAAGGTGTTTTAGTAATTGATTCTGAAAGCTAGTTGAAGAAACTATTACTGACAATTAATACTCATCATCACAGCGCGCAATGTTTCTCCAGTTTGGGATTTCCATCGTAGTTTCTGTAATGATGTGAAGAAAGCAATCATTAAAGAAGAGAATAAGCAAATTGCGTAATCATTAGATGAAAAGAACTCTTCTTCTCATAGAAAATCTAAAAGGATTAAAATTAATTTTATTAAGTCAAGTGGGATTCTTTTCAATGTAATGTCATGTCTTTATTGAGTTTAAGACAATAGTAGAAAGTTCTCTTACTTTCATTTTTTTCAGGCTAACAAAAACTATGAATAATACTTTTAAGTTGTAAATAAAGAGGTTTCTAAACTATCAGCAATATCAAACAGACGAATATTTATTTATTGGCGGTTACTGAAATATGTTTAGCACATAAATTAAAAATGAATCTTTATCATTAATTCTTCATTTTTCCCGTTACCATTGAATTAAATTTTTAATCATCGTTTTAATTTTCTGAACTTTTTAAAAGTTTTCTTAACTTTCTATTAAAAGAAAGTTGATATAATTATAGGTCCTAAAAAGTGGAGAGTTAAGAATTCTAATCACCAAAGACACAAAGTAAAAAATAGTTATTAAAATTTAAGAACATTAATATTAATTTATAAAAGTCTATTTTAGAACTCAAGAAAGGATTACTGGAAATTCAAACAAATTTCTTGGAAAAATTGACAATCACTCATTTCTAATCGTTTCATAAAGCATCGGCAATTGTATTCTTTTTTTTTTACATGTGTTTGAAAAGCTATTGATTTTTTTAACTACAAAATATTTATTACATATTTGTTTAACTTGTTTTGTTTCATACTATAATATGAAACTTTCCTTATATTTTCACACATTTTCTGTTTGAATTTGAGATAGAAACTTATTTCAGGAATTCATTGTTTTTAAAGTAATGATTTATAAACTGAAAACTAAAATATGCAAAATAATTAAAATATTTTAAAAGTTACTTTTTATTAGTTAAAAAAGGTGTATTTTAAAAAATACATTTTTTTATTTTTTTAAATTTAATTTTAAATTGTTGTGAAAAATCTGAAACAAATTAGGAAAAATATACAAAACAAATCAATGATCGATTAAGGAATGTCGTTTTTGGACGAACTATGCTTGTTTAAATAAGAAATTGATAATAAGTAAATAAAATTTCAGTTTATGTTCAGAATTTCCTTTTTTATTATTGCAGCCTTAAATCATTATTTTAAATCAAAATTTTATTCTATGAAGAGCAATTTTTCACTGGAAATAAAATCGACGATACAGAATTTTCCACAATTACAAAACTTGTATTCTTTTATTCTCTTTGTAGTTGAACAATAACAGACAAAAAAGAATGAAAAATGGAATTCTGGAAAAGAGAATGGGAAAATTATTATCACGAGGAATTGAATATATTCAGCCCTCATCGTTCGGTCAAAATGTCTACACAATATGCAATTTCAAAAGTATTTTCCTTGGACACATGGCAACTGCATTGTTGGATACTTCGACTGATTAGCATTGAAAATGCTGCTAAGTCAAATTTTTGTTTCTCTTTTCATGGAAACCCAAATAAAATAATTATCAGTAAAAAAGGAAAATCTAAATAAATACACTTTTCTGAGTATAGAAAAAAGTAAATTTTCGTCAAACATCCAGTAGTCAAAACCGTAAGAAATGCGATACTAACTGTATATTCAAATGAAAATTTTGGAATTTCTCAGTGGTTTATTTTCTTTATTTTATTGTTTTATGCACCTCATTTTTATCGCTTTTAATCTCAGCCAGTCAATTTAGACCAAAATAATTATTTCGAAATTTTATTGTCTTAATAAATTTATCCTAAAATTTATTACTCTAAAAATTCTTTAAATGTTCTATTTTTATTATAAATTCATTTCACTCCAAAATCTAAAAAAATCATCACTTATTTTGTCATTCATTATGGAATCATGCTAGTCAGGTTTCTCAAAATGTCTACCAGATGACTCCTCCTTCAAGTAGAATCGAATGTTAACTTAAATGCTTTTGTTCATCAACAGCTCCGAAAATATGAAAATATTGAATTTTCATAGGGAACGTATACGTCATTATGTAAAATCTCAGAATTAAATCCCATTAGAAAATGATTGAAAATTCGATTAAGAAACTCATCAACACACAAACTTGTAAAAAATAAGTCCGAAAGATATATTTTTTATTCAAACATTCTATGTGTGAATATTTTTTTCTGTTTCTGTGAGTCATAATCGTATTTACTTTCATATCATATTATCAGGGAAAGGAATGACGTGCAAATAAAAACTTATAAATATCGCCCAACCTCGATTCCAGGTTAGACTCTGGCATGATGTATTTGCATATCAATTGTCGGAAAACATACTTGCACAGAGTTATTTTCGTATCATTTTAAAAATGACAATGTTTTGGAATGATACAGTCAAATATCATTTTTGTAACAAACTAAGATTTCACTAAACTTGGACTAAATTCCACTCGACCCTTCCGTTTCGAAATCTCATGGGGTCTCTATTCCACTACTACGTGACAAATAAGAATTCTATTCATCGCAGTGAAATGACAATAAATATAGCAATAATGCTCTTATTATTTATAACAAACGCTTTATTCAGTTTTATTTCATTTAACTTAAAAAATGTTTACAAAGAGGAATTTTTGTATTCGATTTTTATCTTAACATCTTAATGTGCTAACATTTTAAAACCTAATTTATTTGTATGCTCTAGATAACAATACAACGGTTTTAATATTTTAAATAATAATTATTGGTTCAATCCCTTTAATAAAATCGATTTCATATATATAGTTAATAAATAAATAATAGGCACCTGATAACGAATTCGTGAAAAAAAAAAAGAGCTGAATTTTTTTAGAATAACGTTGGATGGGAAGAGATAGGCACCCCCTTGACTTTCCGTTGCTATCGATCATTGTATATGAAAACTATAAATACTCTTTTAAAGCTATTAACATGTATTAAAATGTTCGCACGAGAAGGCGTACTTATTTCAAATGGTATAAATTTTAAAATTTCCGATAGCAGCCCCCTTTTTGATGTCATAAACAGATTTCCCATGAAAGAAAACCTAGTACAAAATAGGGTTAATATACCGTGATGGCATCGGGAGATGAAGGGGGTGTCTCTACATTTAGATGCGTAATATTTGAATATTCTCTGTACATACACAATAGTATTGTGTGTGTGTGACACTTTAAAAGCATCTGTAAATTTACAATTTGCGTGTTAAAACTGATTGTTACTTCGTTCACTAAAAAGCCATTTGCTGTGAAAATTTCTGGAGAAATTCCGTCACTTTTCGCAAAGAACCGATCCTTGGAAGTTGTATCCGAGAGTGAATCGCCACTGCACTGAAAGACTCAGAGCGCTGTTTGAGCGAAAGAAGTAAAATGAAATGCATTTTCTGATGTTTCAAAGAAATATGAATTTTAGTGTTATAATCTTACCGACAGAGAGAGAGAAGGGAAATATTAACTGATTTTTGTTTATTAAAGCATTTATTTATAAGTGCCTACGATTCCTATCATTATCACTTACTACTCATAAGCAGGCATGAAATGACGTTATTTTGCGAGCATATAATGAAGCAGGGCATTTCATTCGCTGATAAAAGAAAATCAATTTTCTTCCATGCTTTACGGACAACTTAATGTTCTGCACAAATACTTTTTGACTGCTTAGATTTCTGTTATATCAAAACACGTACACAGGATATATGCCCGTTATACAAATGAAGCAGGTCGTAGATCGCCATTTTAAATCTTCATTTATTTATCCTACATAACTTTGATTTGCATTATTATTGCGCTTTTTTAAGGCATCTCACATTTTGCTGCTTGTGACATGAGTAGAAATTTGAAAGCTGATGAAATTATAGAAATAATTATTATGCGTATAATTATGAGTTCATAGGATGTCTTTAAAAATATTCAGTCTAATAAGCGAAAATTTATATTAGAATTTCTTTAATTAAACACACCAAAATGAATTCATTTAACCCTTAACTGGGGAGGTGAATATTTAGGACTTAACTGGGGAGGTCGGTCTTCGAGACCACATTTTCGTTACACTCAAATATAATTTTCTAATGAAAGTATTAGTATATATTCTGCAGATGATACATAAATATGTTTTAGAATTTTTTCGAAATATATTATCATTGAAAAAAGTAATTGCGTTTGAACATACATTTCCTTCTCAAATTACAACAAATAATATTCTTGAAAAACCATATTATTTATTACTTTTTAAATCCTATTTATTTTTCCATATAGAAAACAATATAATGGAAAATTCAACAATTATATGAAAAATAAATAAATTGACAATGGGTAAAATTGGCCCTTTTCTTTATCGCATCATTTATTTTCGAGGGCTTTTAAACATATAGATTAAGTACAAGTATAAAAATAAAAGTACTAAAAACAATTTCTACCTCATTTAAAAGTTTCTGGAGTTCTGCTTCATAACGAGGATCAATAGGTTTTATGATATTTCGAGGATCGAGTTGTAGCGACGTCTGCTAAGCCTTGTTTAATACTGGAACACTAAAAGGGAGGTGCGGTCTTACACACGTCGCTCAAAGAAATAGCTGAATTATTTCAAAAAACATCCGCTGAAACCGATTGAAAAAGTGCAAAGGAAACTATAGGGTAAATCCATTCGATTCAGCTAAAAATAGAATAGGGGTGACCGTTCATCGTTAGTGGTCTGACAGACCGCACCTCCCCAGTTAAGGGTTAAATTAGGGAGGTGCGGTATTCAATGTATTTTAACTAAATACATTGAATGAATTAATAAATAAAAAAACGAAATACTAATCGTAATAAACCATCTATGTGTAATTTATCAAAAACAACATAATTATACTTATAAATCTGATAAAATATAAATGTTTAATCTTTGAATTGTTTAATCTTCCCACAAGTTAAAAATTTTTTTCGAAAGAATGCAGGAAAACGCTCTTAAACGGAATTGCTTGACAAATCACGATTGTTCATATAACTGAAGTCATATAGAAACAATCACGAATATTTTAAGAAAAAAAAGTCACATAAAATTTCTTATCTTCTTTGAAAATATCAAACATTTGAAAACTAACTTAAAAATTAATTATATTCAAATTTTTATTTATTTATTTATTTATTTATTCTTTTTATAGTTATAGAATATGTTTGTTGATGAATAGAAATTCTTACAAAACTTTTGTTTTCAATTTCTGCATTCAAGTAAATCGAAATTCTTACAAAACTTTATTTTCTCGTTTCTACATTCAAGTAAATCGAAATGAATTGCTTCAAAATTTTATTTGATTGTCTTCTCCTTTTCATTTAAATAATAAATAAAAAAATTCATAAATTTATAATGATAAAATGCGTGGTAAATTAAAATATTAATCAGTATTTCCTGAAACATTAAAATTATCTGAAATTTTTCGTCTTTGTAAGTGCAAGGAATAAATACAAGATATAAAATATATCAAAAAATTAATATAAAATACCTTATCTAATAAAGTTTTGATATTAAAATGTTTATTCCATTTATGATTATGTGGAATATTATAATCATTACAATAACAATAGATTAATTTTTATGAAATTTGAGAACTTCTATAAGAAATAACAAGAGTGAATAAATTTAAACAAACTCAAATTACGTCTTCTTGTTAAAAAATGAGGAGTTCATTAATAATTAATTATAAACAGAAATAATTTGGTTATTTTCTTTGCAAAATTCAAATAGTTACAATTGTACAATGCCTTTATTGGGGAATAGAATGTCCATTTTTATTAATTACGTCAGTGTTTTACATATGTAGATATTTATGCTTATCGCTTTAATAGAAGTGATAGGTATGCCTGTAGAATGCATGTTTTTATAGGTTAGCGTGGATGGAAAAGTATTCAAGAAAATCATTCTTCCCGTCTGTCAAGCCTTTCTTTATACGCATCATTTCTTCCTAGACAACTGCTCAGGGCGTTTGGGTTTGAAGGTGCCACAGGCAGTCAGATTAAAATGACGAAATTAAGGAAAACTTTCAAATAAATAAATTTATTAAAACTGGATATTCTATGAATAATAAAATATCGGAATAATATTAATACTTACTTTTGTTTTCAACTTGTTGAACATGTTTTTTTAATATTCAAGCTCATTACTTCAAACATAAGCAAAAACTCCTCTTCCGAATCGCATTTATGTTTACATTTTTTTGTTACATTCCTGTTTAATAATATAACTTGGTAAAGAAGAATAAACTGGGTGAAAATGGAATAACTTTGTCAATCTACGATTTTGCCTTTTTCTCTAATTCTTAAATACGTTTTTAAAATCGTATGTTTTCCATATTTGTCTTGTAAAATTTCAAATGATAAAATAAATTACAAAGAAACCGGGAAATCGAAATCTGAAATTATACCAAAAATATAATGATCCTATTTTGAAAATAGCTGTCTCTACTTCGGTTAATAAAGAAATGAAGAGTGAAAGAGCATTTCTAAGCTATAAGATTCCACGAAGAATCACTGGGAATGAAGGTCATGTGTCTTCATTCGAAAAACGAAAAAGCCAGACTTTATTGAACAGTGGTGAGGAAAATGAGATCATCCAACAACTTCTTAATTGTGCAGGCTAAGGATCGCCACTTGATTCACTCCCTGAAAGATTTCTTGGATTTATTGGAAAACAAAGTCCACAGTTTTACAGTTAGCTTGAAAAGGCCAATCCCTTCTAAGTACTTCTGCATCATAACAAGTAAGGGATGCGGGACTCGTAAATGAAAAGCAATCAGAGGAATGACCATAACAGAAGAAATGAATACTCAAAGTTCGCTTAACGAATGATTGGCATAATAAGCAAAACAAAATGTAAAACAGGGTCTCGTTTAGCGAGATATTCAAAGAACAAGTTTCGGGAAAACACTGTGACGTCATAAGCTAGATCGGTTTGTATTAAGAGCTTGTTTGAAGAGAATCTTTATATTTATATGGAAGAAGTTTTGGTCAGATAGCGTTGTCAAACATGACTCTCTAGGGGTTTCAGCATACTTGTGGACCTTAATCAACGAGATTTTGTCTCTGGCCAAGATTATGGGGCTAGATGTAGATGGAAGCAATGACATCAACATCTAGCTCCGTGAAATGGTAGAAGAACATAACCAGAACTACCGAATAGCTCATTTAGCTACGTTCTACGTTGCAGCAAAAAATTGCGGTGAAGATTTAGTCAAGAAATAACAATTTTCCAGTGAAATAAGAGCGATGAGGAAAGCATGGGAAATGATTGTATCTTACGCTGAGAAGCATTGAATTGAAGCCTCAAGTCAAATGTCTTTGAACAATTTTTAAAAAGAATGCATCATAAATGATAAATTACATTTTTATAAATTTTTCGAGTAGTATTTTAGAATAGAATGCATTTTCCTATTATGCATGGATTCCTATGGACCAAGTTTGGAGAACGAATTATGCACGTTAAGCGAGGTTCCACTGTAAGCAGTTGAAGTTCATAGTGATCAAGAAATGGTTCTTCAAAACTAAAGATTGGAATGTTTATTGTGATAAAGTTCTTTGGAAGAATAGAATTTTAAGTATTTTGTTGATAAACTCACACAATTCTACGATGATGCAGAGTCTTAATACAGAAGGGAAACGTTTTACTTTCAAAATGTGCAGGAGGAAGCGTTACTGAATATACAAAATATCATGAATATAACTGACCCTCCTTACAATGAAAACTGTGAGAAATTTACCTTTTCTGACGAATTGCAACAAAAAAATGAGACTTAAACGCTTGTGAATTTTGAAAATTCCGATTTTTGTGTTTTGAATATTTTTTGCATATCTTTCTTTACAAACATTTATTTTTTATATATTATTTTATATATTAGTATCAAATTGTTAATACTAATACATAAAATGCTTTCACGATTCAAATAATCCTGTTTTTTTTTGGGGAATTTTCACTCATTTTAAAGCAGTTGGAAAAGTTGCCTCTTTTAAAGAGTGACTATGAACGCTGTTTACTTATTTTTTTAACATTTTTTAATACATAAATATTTACTTACATTGCCATATTTTATTTAAATATGAAACTAGATAATGATGCTAATGGTTTATGATTGTTTTACAATATTTTATTATATTGCTAGTTTACAAGGCAATGAAAAGAAAAGAAAAAATGTTGTAAAATTCTCCCAGTTTAAAGTACAAAGAATGGTGCTGCGACGTTTTGAGTAATAATAAATAAATTAATTAACTTATAAGTTATCATAAAATTATTAAAATAAGTAATCAGCATTTTGATTAAATTCAAAATATGAAATTAGCTAACAATTTTTTAATATAAGGGGCTCATTATGCGTCCTGTCTAAAGCTGCAAGCTATTTAAATTATCTCTGAATATGCATCGATTATTCCAGAATTGACCTATTAAAAATCATACCTAGTATCAAAAATAAAAAAACAATCTGGTACAAATGCGTTTAGTGAAAGAAAACTATTTTAAACTCGGGAATCTATATAGGGTTGAGATTTTGAAGAAAAGTTGGGCCCAAATGAATGATCAAAATATACAACAATAACAAGTCAATGAACGAAGCGTCCTTTGTTCGGACTTCAGACTTCGGACTTCGCAGACCGCAAGACTAAACGATTCTAAACTAGTTTACAGACTAGCTGAAAAACAGTTATAATTTCTCAAACAGAATAGTGTTTGAGGAATGAACTCTAGGGTGCTGATTGTAAAGAATGAGCGCATACTTTTACCCAGTTCTTGAAGCTGGCAGTTTATGATTTAGATTGGTCATAATGCTTGCCCATTCATATGTCCCAATTTTCTAAAATATGGCTAAATTGTTGATTATATTCTACATAGTTTTGTAAATGTTTTAAAGACTTCGCTAAAAGAAGCATGCCAGTGATTTATAATTAAACCATTTTAAAATAAACACAAATTACAAAGCAGCATTTTTTTTCGGAAAAAAATCAAAATAAAAAAAAAACCTACCCTTATCAAAAAAAAATTTAATCTAAGATGAATAGTTAGAAACAACTATTATCTGAAATTTTGCTGTCCATTTTTGCTGCCAACTCGTGGCTTTCTTGGCTCTATACAAATGAATTGCAGATAATGCAATGCCTTAAAAACATACACGTTTGAAACGCGCAATTACGCGTCCTTTTAAATTAAATGCCTTGTTTATCTGCAGCTAAGTTTTTTTCACAAAAGATTAAAAGAAAGCTCTCTGTTGACAAGCTAGCTTTGGGTCAATTATTGCACCTAAATTCCATTGCCTCTCTATTTATTCTTTAATTTTTAAATTTTCTAATCATATGAGATTTTAAACTGATCGAAAGCAAAAATTCAAGGTATTTTTTAGAATTCTGTTGGGAATCAAGATATGAAGAAGTAAAACTTACATTCATATCAGAACGCGCAAAATTACAAAGCATACATAAAATATTAATTATGACGATTCCTTTAAAAGCGTTTTTTCGAAAAAAAAATTTCTAGTTTAAAAAAAGTTTTCTAGCGTTTCATGAAACTGGAAGAACGTTTGTGTATTTTCATGTTCAAAAATATTTTAAAATATATAATTAAATGCTGTCGATTCTTCAAATCAACATTCGAATTAAATATTATCGATCTTTGATTTTAAAAATTAGGATATAATTAACGAAAATTACCCTGCTGTAAGAGTAGTAGTAGTTCTGTTAAAATGTAACTTAGAACATAAGAGCTCAAAAATGCTGCTCTTATTTAATTCATAAATCTATCATGAAACAAAATGATTATTAAATTAAGATGAAATAAAATAAAAGAAAATCCATAAAAGTGCATTTCTCACAGTAAAAAAGGCAAGAAAAAAACTCTTTTAAAAAATGAATGTTTTTTTATGAGTACAAAAGAAATAAAATTTTATTTCGTAGCCCTTTCAAAAAATAAATTAGGTACGAACTCAGGGTGACTGTTTCTTAAAAAATAACAAATTTTAATTTTATAATTGTCATTAATTTGAAAAGAAAATATTCTTGAATTTTACTAAAATGTTATAAAAGTTGTTTAAAATATTGTACGGAGAAAATTATTTGATTCAATGACAGAAATTCACGAAACCGATTCAAAAACAGATTTTTCCGAAATCTCATCAACCTTTTATTGGCGCCTTCACTTTAATATTTCCCGGGTGATTCTAATTCTGTTGCATACTCTCCTTGCAATTTTTCAATTTTTTCACAGCTGCCATTGATTTATAAATTTTCGAGCCAGAGCGGAAGTCAAATCCTTTTTTTTTTATTTGGTCAAAAAAATATCTTTGCAAATAAAAATAAATAAATGAATGAAGCAACTTACCCTCACGATGCACTTTCTTGTCTTTATACTCATCCGGGTGCGTGAGTTTCCTCTCAAACGAAGCTGTAGGGATGCTAACCACGAACCACACACCTGACATTCTCGTCTATAGAACACCGAAGAAATAAAACGATATTTCCCCTGCCGAAGGGAAGAAGATGAAGAAATAATCGTCTGATCACTTCCTCTGCCGCCGGAATCACTGCAGCTCCGAAGGTGGAGAAAGAGACACTCGTCCTGCCACCGAATGATTTGCGAAGATTTCGGGATTTCGGTTGCTTTTTCTTCCTCCCCTTCCTCCCTCTCTCCTATGCTAAAGATATCGTCTGCAGGCAGTCAATGCATGATTTAGTGGCAAAGAGCGGGTTGCAGGAATCGGAGGTTTCTTTCTCTGCCGGAGATAACATTCCTTAAATCGTGATTCTCTGCGCAGCGGGCGATAGCTCGGTCATTATATGTCACCTGTATAATTGAAACCACTTAATAATTTTTTTCAAAAATTTTGCATATATTTGGATGGTTATTTTATGAGACTTCTTTTATTTTACATTTTGGTGTAGATTAAATAGCAGAAATTGGCTAATTAGTATTTTTCTACCATTCATTGAATCTATTATTTGACATAAAGTTAACAGAACTGCGATTCATTGAATTCGAATTTTGTCTTGTCGAATTATCTAAATCCTAATGTGTTTATAGAGGTTTTCCATAGACTATTAATGAAAGAAATGAGCCTAATGATGATTTCAGATAAAAATTTCTTAAATTAAGCAGAAGTGTACCAAAGTAACTTTTTTTTACTATCAGAAATGTTATTCGAACATGTGTGCTCTAAACTTGTTGTAGATAATCATTGTCACTGAAATAAGTAATTTTGATGAGATGGTCCGATGTCTATCAGGCATTCAAATTGAACCCATTTTCCAACAGAAACTGAGAGTGAGTTTGTTAGTGGTTATTTCATTCAAGGTTTTAAATCGAATTATTTTATTTATCATTAATTGACATTTCATTTTTTTTTATAGCTCAAAACAAAAATAGGTCGCGACTGAAGACAAAACCTAACTTTAGACCAGTTTTTTCAGACAAATTGTACTTTATTTACTTGTTTATTATTTTGTTTAAAAACTTTATGATAAAAAAAAAAGAAAAATACTAATAATTTTTTCTTCCCTTTTTTACGCATTTATTTTTATTTCTCAAATTTTAAAGATAATGCAAAAATAATTTACATGCATAATATTCCCTTCTTTGAGTGCACGCCGCACCACAGTTAAGGGAAAAAACTCTTCCGATTTCATATTTATGTATTCGTAATCAGAAAACATAAAAATCTTTAGCATAAAAATCTTAGGCATCTTTATACCTAAATTAATACCTCCTTGACGCCATTTAAAATAATTTTAAAGATACTTTATTAATTAAATTAATACCTTTTTTAAGTCCTGGGTGCATTGTAAAAATCCTTCTTTATTTAGTGTCGTTGAATTGACATTTTTAAAATGAGATATTTTCTGAAATCGAAAGTCAGTATTTATATCTGTATAGCATCGGTTTGATTGTGTTTACATGGTGACAGCATAAGAATGGGGAGGGCATTTTAGACTTTTAAGGGTTTTTATTGCCGCAAGGACAAGAAAGCTTTTCATGCTGCGAGAAAGATTAATGCTATTCACGCATTAGTGCTGTAAGCAAGTTCATTTTATGAGATCCAGATGGATAGAAAATGTAAACGCCATCCATAGTTTATGACAAATTAATACCTAAAAGCCAACACATTTTAATTCATAAAATAGCTAATAGATTTGAAGTGACGAATTCGAGCCTTTATGAAAATCCCGGCTACTCGCTTTGATGTTTGAGTACCTTTTCAATTTCAGAGAACTTTAAATCGATTTCTTCCATGCACTCAGACACAATGAAAACGAATCATCTTTGAAACGGATTATAATGGGCGAAGAGAAATGAATGCTGTGCAGTAACATTGCTTAAAATCAATCACAGAGTATCCGAGAGTTCTATCATCAACCAATGCAATCAATAACCTTTTGTGGGCTTTATTATTATCCCTTACAATCTGCTGAGATCGGCATTTTCTATTATGAGTTGATATAACCCAATCAAACAATTAATTGATTCAAATATAATATCCAATTGGGCAACTTGAAGAAAACTATTGATTGACCATAAGCTTCCATATGTGGCCAATCGTAAAAGAATGATAATTCGCCAACTGCAGTAAAGCTATACTGCATGTGTCTTTGCCCATCCGGTGGAAATTGTTGGCGTTTGGATCCATATGGTACTGTCTTGGTAGCTTCGAATTACTATCTATTCGGCTTTTTGCAAAAGCGCTAAAGCTGAAAAGTTTTTATTTTCTGGGGACTGAAAATATTATCTCAAGCAAATTTTTAATGATAAATCCGAAAAATTCTGTATGGGTAGGATAATGAAACTTGTAAAACGTATCAAATCCTTACGAAATAAAATAGTGCATATATTATTGAATAATCTTTGTTTTAAAATCTTTCAAGGAAGTCTAAAAATCGGCAGCGATTTTTAAACAACCTCACAATATACACAAAGCGTGAATAATATAATTATGAAAATCAGAAACTTTTAAAATTCTTAGTTTCAAATTATAGGTATTGTGCAAAAATAAATTCGAGCCCAAATCACTGAAAAGGAAAAAGACTCAATTATTTCTGTCACTACAAAGAGAAATAAATTAAGACGAATGCTGTATGACAGAATTTCTCAAACTGTGATACGTGTGTCGCTAACAATCCATTGCGTTTTTAGTGATATAAAAAAATTAAAACGAATGAATGCCTACGATTAAAGGAAAATGGCACTCCTTTAATCATTTGTTTTAATTTGTATTATTCATTCATAAAAAAGTATTTTTTGCGCTGTATAATATTCGAGATAAAAAAAGGAACGGGGTTTAAGATATTTCAAGTGACAGATGTCTCACGATTGAGTTTTAAAAATGCAACGAATAACATTTTCAATTGAAAAGAAAAAATGAATATGAGTACATTTCCGTAAAAGTAATTAAACTTTTATATCATTTCAATACATCAAACGTTTATGAAATTTGATTTTCAGTCATTCTATTAATTAAAAATAAACATAAAATACTGGTGACTTTTAAACCTCACTTATACTTGAAATAAATGAAAAATAACGCTTGATTCATCGAAATAGGCCCATTCTCAGCATTAATCTTATCAAAAATAATATTTTCTCTTATATATTTCTTTCCGCATTTTATAAAAAATATCTGATACGTTTACATTTTATTACAATGAAAAAGCTTAGTTTAGCAATATAATTCAATTCAATTTTTTCTTCGATTAGAAAACATTAAAAAAGCAATATGAAAACTGCATTGCAAATTTTTCAGCCTGTGTCTTAGAAAATGATAGACATTTTATTATAATGAAAAAGCTTAGTTTAGCAATATAATTCAATTCAATTTTTTCTTCGATTAGAAAACATTAAAAAAGCAATATGAAAACTGCATTGCAAATTTTTCAGCCTGTGTCTTAGAAAATGATATTTGAATTATATTGTGCTGTTATTGTATTGCGTACAAAACGTAAATAAAGATAGATAAATCTTGATGGGTTACAATATCAGAGCAGTATGCATTTTTGATGACTGACATTTTTTCTCCTCACGTCCCCCGCCCTTTGAATAAAAATTTTTCGAAAAGGATATCGCTAAATTATTTTTAAAGGATGAGAATAAATTGGCATAATGAATATTTTCTCATTACATTTCGATAAGATTTCAATGGATTCAGTACCCGCAAAGAGGCTTGGCAATGGCTACTATTTACTTCAGATCCTTTATTTATTTCGAATGAAGCTTTTTAATTCATAGCATACTCATTTTACATGTCGATCTCAAACGAAACGGTATTCTTTACCTGCCATTTACTTACCACGTTTAAATATTTTTGATGGGCTCTCAACGTGGAGAGGCGATTTGTTAAGCCAACTAGGTACAGATGCTATGGAATCGCGACATTTCTAATGGATGCAAAGTACCCTTTAACATAATGTTTTAATTGCACAAAGAAAATAAAAAAAATGAAAATAACCAACGAATCAGTAAGTCATCCATTTAAAGCATATCTGAATTTAAAAAAATTAAGTTTATATAGAACTGGATGAATGATAATATAGCTTGTAAATTTGAAAATCATGCCATTTTACACCACAATGAAATGAGTTCCTATGTAAATTGTTGCAATAGAAACAAAAAAAAAATCCATATCATGTAGGAAAAAAAGTCACATTTCTCAAAAATACTGGTTAGCTTTTGGAAGTTTAAAACTCAAGAAAGCAAAATTGAACTTCAAGATATTAAATATTACTGATATTAAAACCAAAATTTTACTAACCTCGTTCATATTGCTATGGCACATATAGTCAGAATGCTATTAGCGACATTTCTACAATATTATACTTGCAATGAAGGATTTAAAACAACTGAAGTGACCGAGCAGAGCTAAAACTCGTTACTTTTAAGTGTAACAGCTTCTATCGTTGTTTTGGTTAGAGACAGACGAATGCAAAAATTTCCTTACAGTAAAGCTTAAACCCTAAACGTAAATTTACAGTAGCATTTTCAGAATTGTTTTAAACATACTTCACATTTATTTTATGTATTTGCATGTGATGAACAAAATCTGAAATCTATATATGAACGAGCCATTAAAGGTGAAATGAACTTCCGAAAAGAAATAAAAGAAAACTGTAGTCTTGTCATGCAGTGCTTTTGTTTCAGAGAAAGGGGCCTAAAAATATATCTATAAAGAGTTTGACACGATTCTTAATGACTTTGTAATGTGCAGAATAACGCCTTGAGCAGTGAACAAAAGAAAATCGACTCTATTCCCGTCGCATATGGTTCTATTAAATTTGTGAATTATTCAGCGAAACAACTTCATCTTTAAAACTTACACAAAAATCAAGCTTTTTTTTATTTTAGGGTTTTACAACTTATTTAATACTTAGTTTGAAATTTTGAGGTCGAATAAATACTTCTGATTTAGGTACGTTTATGAACGGTTACAGTTTTAAGATCTAATTTAGATAATTGCAGTACCTTCTTTTCTTCTATGATAAGTCAATCTACAGTAAGTTACAGTTACATTAAGTAGACATAATTCATCTACTTAATGTCACTGCTACTTTAAGAAATAGCAACTTTGGGGGTCCCACAAAATGGCGTAACTAGGGTGGGGCAAGCAAGGGCACTTGCCCTGAGTGCCTTAACCAAGGGGTGCAAAAAGGTTGAATCATTTACTCGTATTTAAAACGTATTTTTTAACTTATTTCCCAGGATTAAAATAAATTTTCTTAAAAACGAACTCATTTTAATATTCCTATTTATATAATTAGATTTCGTTCGCAAACTTACTTTCTGAAGCAGACAAGCGGGTCAAAAAAGTTTGAAAATATTTTTATTGATGAGAAGGCAAATATATAATATAGTATAAGGCTAATGATGCGAGCAGTATTTGATAAATTTGACTCAATAGAAATAATCGTGAAAAATCATGTTTCTGCTCACCAATTATCTCATCAATCCAAAATTCCAAATAGATTGCTTAGAATTGTTATAAATGAAGCCGAATAAGAAGAGCCAGTAATAAAAATCATTCATAATAAAAGTACCTTATAAAGAAATGATAAGAAAAAAACTTTTGTGTGATGGAAGAGACATGAGCAGAGAAAAGAGCTATTAATTGGATATTTTTCTACTTATTGAGCTGGAATGCATTTATTTAATTGGGCATAAAAAAACCAAAAAAGAAACTTTAGATTAACGCCTCTCACTATTATTCAGATAATTACTTTTCATTGCGTTCAATTTAAGATAATAACTCAGTATTCGGTATCAAAATCATTGAAAATATATATATATATATATATATAAAAAGAATAACCATTTATATTTTTATTTATATAAGAAATCACCTGAACTTAAGACATTAGAAAAATTCAAAGATATTTCTTTGAAATTAAATGATAACATTGAGTTAATATGCTGCATTAAAAAATAAAACTAAGAATTATCCATTAAGTTTGAATAAATGAAAATTTCTACTAAACTTTTGTTTGTTCTGGAGTTAAATGTGATTGTATTATTGTAAATGAGTTGTTTGACTAATTATTTGAATACTATATATGCATAATTAAAAACCTCTCTAGTTTTAGAAGTTCCAAAGATATCGACATGAAAAATCTAATCCTGAACTAAATATTACCTTACTTTTAAGACAAGAGAGAATTTATTATTGGTAAGGTATGAAATTATTTTCTGCCTTTTCACTGCTTAAGGTTAAAGTAAACTTCTTGATTTAAAAGGTTAACACATACGCAATACCCTTCGACAACGAAAGGAAAAAAACTCTTTCAAGATTTGATGAACAGAAAAATTAGGTTTTATTTAAATTTTAACAAATGGAACTACCGATACAAATCATACTAAGATTTTTTTTTCAAAATTATTACAATTCGGGGGGGGGGGGGGTAATTGCATATATCATTGAGAAGATAAATGTTTAACCTTGACTAAAAATTTTCAAAATTTATCACTAACTATCGAAATTTTCCTTCATTTTTCATTAATTAAGACTAATTCAACTGTCGAAAAATTTCTTTAAATTTATGTCTCCAAATTTAATAGCTTTAATTCTATCAATTTATCCTGTAATGCAGCAAGTGACAGGTAGACAAAAAAGGAAAATTTCTGTTCTCAGTATTAATAAATAAAACTATATAATAAGTATTAAATGCAGATGTCTCTTTAATTAAAAACATCATTATAATAAAACATAGAAATTATTAAGAAATTTTAAAATTATTTCGAAAGATTTTAATGAAAGTTTGCTAATCTTGCTGAGAAAATATTTGAAATACTAACTTTTTAAACCACTAAAAAAATTAAATAAAAATTGTGATGAGATATTTGTGTGAAAAATATCACAAATATTAGAAAAGTATAAAATCGGTGAGCAGTCAGGACAGAAATAAGCTTGCTGTGGACATAGTTTTTATAAGCAGTTCAATTAATCTGTTTGAATAATTAAAATATATTGATCAGCTGCTGAGCCCTATTTGTTCACAAATGTTTCTGTATATAATTATTGATGCTTAACTTCAATAGGCTGAGGTTTACTGAGACTTTTCACTCATGTTGGAGAGGAGAGAGGTAATAAAAGAATTGTAGTTACAAGGTTGGGATGGAACGTTGTTTTGATATTTGTCCAAGGCGCAATATCATGTAGATACGCCTCCGGTCCCGCCACAAAGATTTTACGCCTAGCAGCTCAGCCTGTTTAATTACCATGGGCCAATACCCACATTTATTCAAAATGAAATAAGAATCGCTTAAGTTTCAAACATTATTCATGGGTATTTTTCTTTACGTTTTTAAACCGGCTTACAGATCAGAAAGATTAAACTTTTTTTTTAACAATTGGCTGGCTAATTCTCAAGTCAGCAGCTCCAGCAAACTTCGTATAAAAATTAGTTAGTCAGTGATGCTGCAATCTGCTCTGAAAGGTTATTTATTTCTTCTTTCGCAACTTCATGTGTAAAATACTTATAAAATTGTGAACACTTTTATATGTGGCTGAGCCTAGACCTAATAATAGGAACAAAATCTAAGACAAAACTCATAGGTCCATACAAGAATTTTTGCAGGTATGGTAGAAAGGATTAACACTTAAGGTGAAAACCTGCATCGACTTTCAAAGGAACACGTGATTCAATTTTCCGTGCTTATGGACTCAAATGAGTCATTCCACACCACATGCGTGGGGCCCCTTTAATTTTTTGAATACCTTTAAGTTTCATGCGGAACTTAAAAGCACATGATATCACAACACAGCGTGAACATGGATGTTAAAATTTGCCATTTTACTGTGACATCACGTGAACTAACTTAAGGGTGGGTTTAAAATTTGATTCAACATTTCTCCATAACTCATCATTTCTCCTGGGCTATCCTTTCAATAATTCAATATTTTCAAATGGACAAATGGGGAGTTTTAAAATGAAATAAAATTCCACTGCATGCCGTACATAATAAACGGTGCACACATTTTGTATTATTATAAATAGTAAACTTATCTATACAATTTTGTAATATTTTATTCAAAAATTTTGATTTTTTTAAAGCCGTTATTCCTTCACTTTGTTATCAGACCCTCAGTTGATTTGCTGTTACGGTTTCGAACTACAATTAGGGGCAGATAATTGTAGTTCAAAAATGCAACATTTTTCATTTCCTAACTGAAGGTTTCTCTCTGAAATTTTGTATCTTTCTATTTCTTCTATTTAAATGCACATCAATCAATCATCTATTCCATAAATGATCCTTTAGAAATAATTTCTTCCATCCTAAATATAGCCAACATAAAACCTTTGAAACTTTGCCTTACATAAAACTTCCCAGTACCACATATTCTCATCATTAATCCAAATTAAAAATTGAGAGTTCAAAATGTTTTTACTTCAAATTAGTAAAAAACATTTTACAAATGAGTCACTCGGTAGATAAATTTTAGTAATTTTTACTTAAATATATCATATACAAGTGTGTTGTTCTTTCTTATGGCACTTAGACATGCCCGCTGTTACGAAGACGATAGGGTTTGCGTATCTTATTTTAGTAGCTCCAACTATAGCCATGAGTACGACTTTGCCACTCACGCAACACTCATTCTCTTGCACAACCCCTTTTTACAGAAGGGCACATTCGCACAACTCACAGATTGAACAAAGAAAGAACAACTGGGACTCGAACCGAGGACGCCCAGAAAAAGGGGAAGACGCGCTATTCCTATGCCAGGACGCCTGCATATTCAAGTGTGATACATTTTGCTTAGTTATTTTTTTAATCAAAGGAAGGATTTTAGCAAATGCCTGATTATTCTACGCAATTGCGAGGATTATAAACGGCTACAACTTCTTTCTAAGCAATGGCAGAGAGAAAAATTTTGAACACAAAAGTTGAACGCAATGCAGAAAAAAAATTAATTGTTATTTAGAGTGATAATAATTGTTCTATGTGACTATCTTTGGTCGCACGAACAATATTTTCTGCTTCATTCCAGACATTGTGAAGCCCGCTGGGGCACTTTCGTATCCACAGGCTGTTTATATTATTATGATTTGGCTTATTATGTCATTCATTTCATTGAGATGTATCTTAAACTCTCCGTCTCTTTGGTGTGACTGAAGGTATGTACAGATAAATATTCACATAATATTGCAATGGACTAGCGATCAGCTGCTTCAGAAGGTAGTTACACATTTTTAAAACGATCGATTTCGGGGCATTTCATTAATATTTAAAATGTAAAGATTATTTTTCTAAATGTTTCGATCGGATAGACTTTTTTTGGACTACTAAGCCTGCATCGTGACAGAAGGGCTTTTCGCAAAATTCTCAGGGATAAAGGTTTTCATTTCTCTTCCACCAGATTCCATCCATAGTGGTGGGTTTGTACTTAGAAAGAGCTCTTTTTCGACAGACCGAAGACATAATAACCCATTGGTGAAGAGTGAGACTTCGCAGGAAATATTGGAAAGATATGTATGCAATACTTGTAAACAACAGTTTTTAATTAGGAAATGGGTATATTTATCTTCAGAAAGAGCATAAACATATCTTCGTATTGACAGTTTGGTTAAATGCTACATCATGTTCGATTTTTTTTTATTGTCGGAATTTATACTCATTTGTAATCGATGTAGTTGTTTTGAATTATCCTATGTGATAAAATTAATATCTTCTGAATCTTTAGCTGTAAAAAGCATTTTGTAATTCCTGAAAACACAAGAATTGGTAACTAAAACTCCTTTTTCCATTAAATGAGTTCATTACGTTGAAAATATTCAAATTACAAAAATATTCAAAACCATAACAGCTAAATATAAACTTAATAATATTACGCTATTACAATAAAATCGAACTACACTAAGGCTGAAAATACTTTTTGCGCCATTCTATCATTTGTACGTCTATCATAAAAGCTTCCCAAGTGTTGTGAGTCAGTCAATGTGTTCGACTGTCTTCCGAAATGTTATTTGACACACTAAAAACCGATTACTTGTTCCAATTCAATCTGAAATTTTATTCAAGTTCATTAATGATAGCTAAGAGATGAATGCATTATTCATTGAACCGATACATAACACATGTATCTGTAGATCATTCGCAATTCAGGGAAAAAAATGTGTCATGGCATTTATTTTTGTGCCGTGTCTTAAATCAATGGTGGGAGGAGCTTTGAAAGGGGATCATACTATTGGATAACTTATTAATGATCAAAGAATTCCGCGAACGAGTGAAAGTGCCATGAGGCGAGCCATTTCGTGAGTGTCGCAACAGAAATCTCAATAAGATAAGCACATCTGTTGCTTCAGGAATAAACCTTGGAATTGGTATTGAGAACAAATCTGTAGATTTTTACGTATTACTGCGAAAGTACGAAAGTTGTATGATTCGTATAAAAGCTCTTTTCTATGACTGGAGATATTTTGTCGTCGTGTTTACCCACCATCATGATTTAATAAAGATTATATAATGAATTTTTATTCAAATCAAAATTATGATGCCGATAAAATATGAATACAAATAAAATATGATGACAAAATATCTTCAACTGGAATTTTTGCAAAATTTCATTTAATATTCCACTTTATGTTCACCTTGCTTCTTTTTTTTTTTTTTTTCATATACTCGAAACTCTAGCAATCTCTTACGAAATTCAATTTTCAGCTTGTGACCTCGTTTTGAAAGGAATCTTATGCAAATAAACAGCATCATAATAAATCTTAGAAAAGAATTAATAGAACGCTGTTGCATCACCTAAATGCATTCGTTAAATGCTATTTGAAATTGCATTAAAATGTTTCTTTGGTTTAATTTATTATGCTTTTACATGCATAAGGTACAAATTTATTAGTTTCTAGCACACTGTTTTTCATTAAAGTTTGCTAAAGAAAAATCTAGGAATTCAAATTTCAAATGAATCCTGAAATATAATTTCACTATCCACGAACGTTGCTTCTATGAATTGAGCGTCCTTTTACACACTCCATTACATTTTTTATTGTTTTATCTTTTCAGATATCATCTAACTATTTGTTAGTTAGCTTATAATATTTTAGGAAATACAAAAGTGAAAATTCAAATTATAATCTGAGAATTCATTTAATGAAGCTTCATTTACTAATAAATGGGCACGCACTTCAACTCAATTCAGAGTTGAGAGGAAAATACTATTTATAAGATACGAACAATTTTCCTCTTCTTGAATGGACTTTATTAGAAATATTTGTATTTTTAGTGGATTAGGTACGAAAATGGTGCATATGCAAATGATCATAGGTTCGTCATACGTAGAGAGCCCATGCCCGCTCGACACTTTTAGGGACGGATTTCATCAAGGCTTCAAAAGGGTAGATAAATCTACCTTTCATAAACTCACAGTACAAGGAAACACTGAAACTCAACAGATGTTTCTCCGCAAATCTATCATGCGCAAGTGAGATGAAAAGCAATCAATTATTTTCATGTTGCCAGCTTTGAGATAAGCTTTGCATAAAGCAGAAGAATTTAGTTTCTGAAAACAAATTTGCTAGAACTCATTCAAAATAATTAGAGAGCAATTTTTCTGAATATGTTAATGACCCCTTCATCTTAAAGTATCATGTATTATTAACGATTTATATTTTATGAAATTTTATTTAATTGAATAAAACAAATCAAAAAGGTTAAAGTTTTAAAAATTAGTCATGAGTTATAGAGTGTATTATATATGCTTTTATCAAAAAGCGCATCTTTTATCTAGCATTTCATGAAGCGTCTATGGACCTGAAAACATGGGAAATATGTCTTAATGATTTCTTAAAATAAAATGGCTCAAAGAAATAACTTTCCTCATAGATAATGCTACTGTTACATTGAAATCTTCTTCCATTAGATTCGAAATCGAGAACAAGCGTGTCGCAAAAACTGTAGACGAATCCTTTGCAGAACAAGTGGGCTTAAGCCCTTGATTTTTAAAAACATTTCCTATCTATGAGAACATCACTTACTTTCCATGCTTGCATAATGATCCATTTGGTGTCATTTCCAGCGATGAATGCCAGTTTCTTAATCCGCATGACGTCACAGACTACTCGAAAGGAGAGCATCTCCTCCTATTTCTCGTCTGCTTGAAATCCCTTGCTCGTTTTTGGCGTCAGTTCATATCGTACTAAATTTTACAAAAAGTTATCGGCATATTGCTTTCAAAAACAAAAACATTAACTGACTACATTTTTCGAGTTATATTTTAAGCAAAGAAAAAAATAGAGAGAGCGGCTTGATTTTTTAAAAATAATTTCTATTTACGCTGCTATTATTATTACCTAATTATTATTCTTAAAAATTGTAAAATAATTCTTAAAAAATTACGCAATCATTTTTAGAAAATTGTCTTTAGTTTTCAAGCAACTTCCGTATTACAAAAGAAAAATTGTAGAATTCCGGTCTCAGGTCTCATAATAATCTAAATTAAATTTCCATTTTGCTTGAGTTATTTTGATGAATACACATTTACTACTAAAAGAAAATTAAATTGAGATTACGAACAACTGTAGTTGTACTGAAAATGTAATGATTTCACCTGTTTTCCTTCATTTCCAACTGCGAAATACACGGGGCCTGGAAAGCGGTCCATTTTCTGTTTCTTTCCATGATTTTGGCAGGTTTCTTATTGTTACAATATTGGATTATATTATATTAGTATAGCAGTAACGATCTCAATTTTAAAAGTGTTTGATTTATTTGCAAATGTTGCCCCGGAAAGGCAATTCTTCACGACGGTGGATTAAAAGGGCGAGGTATTCTATTTCTACACCACACCAAACTATTACAACTGTAAAATCTGTGTCTGTGTGCATATAAATACTGAAGCCTGCAACATCGGTTCTCAACGCAGCAGAAATGTTTCTGTTAGGGAATAAAAAAAGCATCAAATAACGATCAGCCGAGCCTTCTTATGCAAAACTCTATGACTGTACATTGTGGAATGGCAATAGTCAAGTATAAGCAAATAGTTATAGGAAAATTTCAAACTGCTTCGTTGACAGCGGCACTTAATTGAATGCTTCACTCATTAATGAAGCTGAAAAATGTTATTAGAAATGCTCTGCACAAGACTAACTAAAACCTCTAAGTCACTGAGAATAAAGAAAATGTTTAAAAAATACAAAAAACAGGCTTCAAACATTCATATCAATCTAGCGCGAACCATCGCCAGATTGGTGACCGCCCATATCTTCCAAAACTATTATCTCACACAAATATTTTTTTCATTATTTTCACTATAGTAATAGTTCCAGTCTTAATTAAGGTTTTTAGACGACTAATGTGAAGTTATTAGAATTTTACATGGTTCTTATTTTTAGTTTTAAACTCCACTAATATGATGTGATGGGTTTATTTTCTTATTTACTCTAGGGGGGGGGGTAATTACTGGTGTAGTTTTGTCAAATTTTTCTTTAGATATTTTTCTCCGCGATACATATTGGGCAGTGGCGTATTTCTATGATGTTTTAAGAATAGCAGCTGTATTTGCAATTTTAGCAGGGATACTCAAAAAGTTACCTTCTTAATAATGTTCATTTCATTTCTGTGCTATCTTTTCTTTATTTTTAACAAATTTGAATATAATACACAATCTGCATAAATTAATTTTTAATGTTGCGAAATTTAAACTCATCTATCAAACATTCAATAAAGTGTTTTCGTCAGTGTTGAAATTAAGGTTTTAAAAATGTTCTTTTTTTTTGGGTGGGGGGACATTCTGAAGTAATATTTTCTCTTTAATTTCGTAGCATATACATATTTTTTTAAAATTTGCGTGTGCAGTAATTTAAATTGATTTATTCGATTTAATTCATGCTTTTTTTGGTTCTTATCAAATAACAAGGTGAAATTGCTTTAAATATATATTTGGCATTAATATTTAACTGTCTAAAAATGTCAGTAATTTGGGCAAATAAGCTGTTTGCCAAAGTTCGATTCAAAAACACCTTTCATTATATCTCGACAACTTTCTCTTTATTTCATTCGCCAAAAAGAAAAATTATAAATGCAGTTTCAATCAAATATTTTCTCCTCATGTTCGCGGAGAAAATATTTGTTCGCATTAGCCATAGCGAAACCTTCAAAGAATGAATCGTCTTCTTTTTTAAGAAATAAAATTGAAAAAAAACTGATTACTTGGGCGTATTTAGAATTTTAAAAGCAACAAAGGCGAGAAAATGCATGTTTACCTCTTATCCGTGATTACCGATGGTACAATTATGGACATTACGCTCGAATATCATTTCTGAAACTTCGGAAATGAAATTTTTTTGTGCAGAAACCAGTTCAACTGGAATCGGGCTAAGGAGACCTGCACACGTTGATCAAGTTCAAAACATTAAGCAGTGAATGAAAAATACTCATATAAATAAGTAATAAAATAATTTTACAAATCATAAGGCTTGCAAATAATAATAGATTTTCAAAGATATTCAAGCAATAAAAATATTATTTTCAGAACTTCAGTAGCATTTATTGAGCAAATATGACGTAAATCGTTTTTGAAAATAGACTGTGAAGTAGTGTTTCCTGAAATATATCAATAATTATGAAATCAAAATTAACGAGTTTAACTTCCTATTAGAATCGCTCGAAGATAGAAAAATTTGAAACCAGCTATTATGTTGCTATATTAAAAAAAATCTCAGACATTATATATCAAGTTTCACCGAATGTAAAATAGCAGTTTATGCTCAATTTGGGGGAAATTGCTTACCATCAAGTTAATTCCTATCTTGGATGCCGCAAACTCTTGGACACGGAGCCGCCGCCCGTTAAATGGCATGATTCTCGCTTCCCTGGTGGGCAAGGATGAATTAGCAAAAAGGCAAAGTAGGCACTGCTTAGGGGCTCAGAACATTGAGGAGCTCCGAAATTCCTTTATTTGTTGCGATAGTTTCGGAGTGTATCAATTTTTATTTTCGCTTAATTTACAAAAGAATTGCTTTTTTCAAATTAAAACCAAATATCTTTCACATGTTAGAACATTATCCAAATGTTCTTGACTAATTTTCTTCTAATTGTTGTTGCTTTTTTCTTATTTTGACAGAGTCAATCGATTGAAAACCGCTGGTTCAAGTTCTCTCCTGCATATTCGTCAAAATTTAATATTTTTCCTGGCGAAGAAATTATTAGTACAAAGAAGAAAAAGACAATCGTTAGTGTTGTAAACAGTAAAAATTAAATTCGAATTTATGATTGCCTGGACCACGGAAATATAACCATGGAATAAAGAGCTCATTCTGAGGTAAAAGATGCTGTGTTTATCAAATCTGCATCACTCTCCTAATTTGACAGAAGATTGAAAAAGATGAAAAGAAGATCTTATTGTGAAAGACTTTTAAACTTTTCTTATTTTAATACAATTTGGAAAATTTTACTGAAATTATTATGAAATATCCATATGAAATTAACTGCAAATAAGAATTAGCAGTTAATTATAGGTTTATATTTCATAGTTGTTGTTGTTTTTTTTGCCCGCAAATTTGTATGCCTGTTTCAATTTCTAGCATTCGGAACTCAAAGGTGAGAGAATGGAGAGGAAATTGGCAGCTTTATCTTCTCTGTGTTTGTCGGCAACTGTGCCAAAAGGTGGTTTTCCATTCTTTCTTGCTGCAAATATTTAAAAAGAACAAGGATTGATGTCATGCACTTTCAAGGTGAAACCGTGATTAAAAATTTTCAAAATATTATATATTAGAATGATTTTGATTTAATTGCTGTATATTCTAATAGAAAACCGGAAATAAAGAAGGTAAATAAAAGGTATTTCTCAAGTTGATTTCTATGGACTGAGTAATATTTTGATTTTTACACTTCTATCATCTAATGATCCGCAGAGGTGCACCAATATGAATCGGTGCCCGGGGCACATAACAAAGCTGCTAAGTACCCACTACTAAGAAGCATTATGTCGGGGCAGGGATAGATGAATTTTAACCTAAATTACTATGAAACAGTTTTGAAGTGATTCGGTTATCACTTGATCAAAATATCTTAATTATTCAAAGAAATTAATTAAGCTATTTACAAGTATAAATAGTAAAACAATTAGCAAACAACAAAAGCAAGTATTAACAAAAATAAAGTTAAACGTATAAAGTATTTGAATTTGTGTTAAAAACTGTTAATGTGTATGTGTGCATGCGAGGCCTGAATGTGTTTTTTCAATATTTGGTACTTTTGTTGTTAATGAAATATCCTATACTTCTCATTCAATTTAATACATGACGATTCAAAAAGAAAAATCTATGAGCCACTTCAATATATATATATATATATATATATATATATATATATATATATATATTTTACTGATTGATATAAATGCTTGGTGAATAGAAATATGACATTCTGTATTTATTTCACGTTAAATCTAATTTTATAAAATACTACCCTCTGATGTGTTTATATTGTGGTTTTTGCTTATTAGTAAAAAGCTATTTAAATGTTCATGATTGGATTGTCAACACCAGATGCGATGTTTGCGTACTGAACTCAAAATAACGATTTAAATTTAGAGATTTTTGAGGTAACTCCGTGTATCAAAATGTTAAAATGAGACAAAAATCTTTTTTTTATTATTATTATTATTTCAAAGAAATTTTACTTTAATTCTAGGAAATTCTGCAGAACAGTAATTTTTTCTTCAGCGCAACTAATTTATTCCCCAGTTTTGGGACCCCTGGTAATGGCTCCTGCCTCCTCACCCTAGTTATGATACCTGAAGTGACATGAGATGATACTTATTTTTCTCTTGCACGTTTGAAATTTTTGAAGACTTTTGGCTGTTCAAATGATTTATTATTATTATTATTATGGTGATGATGATGATTTTGCTATTAGCAAAAAAAATTCGGCATTAACTCTTGGGATGTGCTTGATATACGAAATGGGGTAGTAAAAACTCACTAAAATAAAGATTCTGGGCTAATTTTTATGGTACAATCTCTCTATTTTAAGCATCTCTTAGCCGTAATGATTAACACGATAACTGAATTCATGTCACTGTCTAGAGTCGTAATGCACTAAAAAATACGAATGAGATTCACTAGAAATGGCGCAGCAGCTTTCATTTTCAGATTAAACTTGTTGAGGAGTGAGAAAGTGTCAGCCCTCTATCTTCTCTTGTCCTCGTTTCATTTTTATGTTTCTTTGACATTATTTAATTGAATAAAAAAAAATCCACTTTCGACTATTTAAGGAGTTTAAATATTAAATAAACTCAATGACATTTTTTAAAGAATATAGTATAGAAAGAAATTATTTAACTACTTTTTTGGGCTGTGCTAATATTTCTACTGAAATATCACCAACTAAGGTAACTATCCGAATTGCATGAGAAAGATACACCAAGGTGAATTCGAAATACCCTCGCTTTACAAACCGCACTCTGCGGCTGAAAGACCTTGGTGGAAACAAAAATTTCGAAACTCGCCGGCGTGAATCAGTATGAAAATGCATTAATTCACAAGGTTAATTGAATTTCAGAGAGCAAAATTTCTATAACGATTTCAATTCGTTTATAATGAATAAGGCGATATGAAACCTTTTCAGATCATAGATTGAGTCATTCCTAAATTACCGACTACATATTCGTTTTAGTAAAAAGCGAATTGAATATTAAGCTTGTAAATTGTTGACTCAGAATGTGTTGTTCCACAAATTCTAAAAATGTAGTATCCATTAGGATTCTAAATTCCTAGGTTTGATACAGATTTTTAGATAATACAAAAAGTTGAAATCGATATCATTAATTAATAAGATAATACTAATTGGCTGGATTTAACTGTAAAACGCGAGATTCTTCATGAGATATGCGTGATCAAAAATGCCCCAAAGGCTAGGAAGTTGAACAGAAAGTTGCCAAATCTGGCATGCAGTTATTTCTTAGGTAGTGCTCACTGATAAAAAAAATTTATCAAAATTTTAATTGAAGTTTTAATTTTAAAAAATTGAAATGCAACTTTTTTTCTAAACTACTTCCAAAATGTAATTTATTTTCATAAAACAGAAAAAAATTGGTCCGCATTTTGCGTATGAAAATTTATTTGTTTTCATAGGCGTTTTCTTCTTCTTATTATTATTTAGATAAAATAATTGCATATGTTTACTATTTATTTATATACGTATGAACCTAGAAGCTTATAGTTTCAGAGATGATACATCTCATTTTTAATGTAGGTACAGTTATAAATTGGAGACACGTTTTGTTTAAATTCGTCCAATATTTAATACCGCAAATAAAGCGTTTACCTATAATAACGTGTCCCCTGCTTTGCAAGAGTATTCACTCATTTTAAAGATAAATTCGATTACACTCTTATTAAATATAAAATGCATATTGCCTTTTAATTATTTTAAGCAGCGCATTGCAAAAAAATTTACATCTCTCAGAACTCAGTTGTTTGTGTCCTGATTATCGACCAAATAATAGGCAGCCCAAAACCATGGAAAATAAAAAATCGATATGTTAAGGAAATAAATATACCAGAAAAATCTTTGAAATTTTCTTAAAGTTTTTATTTTATGTTTACAAAATGTTTCTCTAACATAACTCTTTCACTTAAACTTTTGTGCTAGAATCACCAATTACAGAACGTTTGATATTTAAATTTGTATTTAAGTTAAAGTGGTATTTAATCGTAAAGAAAAAAATCACTAGAATACGTGCTGAAGTACCTACAAATTTCTTTCTTTTTTTATGCGGATATAATTAAGAATAAATATTTAAAACAAAATGTGGCATCAAATAAATATTTCACCGTTCGCAATAAGAAACAATCACAGTTCAAGGAGTTAGTTTGCTTTTAGTTATTTATGATATGCGCATTCATGTTCTGAAGCTCAGTTTTACATGAAGCAGCTTTTATAACTTAGCCCCACTGTATTCAAATTTGTTTTATAAATACGAAATTTTCAAGGATTTTTCAAAATGAAATATGTAACTATCTGACTCATTGAATCCAGAAGCATTCAAAGCTAAAGTGCTATTATCTGTCATTATCTAGGCCCATTCTGAACAAATGCTCCATTTGCGAATAATAATAATTACTTATATTATTTTGATAGATACCAAAAAAAACTAAAACTCTGGGTTGAGATTTCAGAACTGAAATTACTAGTCATCTCTATTGATAACCAGTCGCCTAAGACGACAGCTGGCTCAACGAGTGATTTGATTATATTTGACTTCAAAAAACTGTTTGACATTGCAGTCATATTACTTTAATTGTCTTAGTTAAATTCGTGTTCATAAATCTTTCTAATGGAGTTCTCTACTTCCATAACATAGAGTGCTATTAAAAACATATATATCCGGTTCATCTATCTTCTAGATTGTAACTTAACTTTTTTATGGCCATTTAAACTGTACGGATATTAAAAACATTTCACCTTCGTTAACTTTCAGCAATAAAAGAAAATTATGCGATTATGTATTTGACGAAACAATAGAAACGATTTGAATTTCAGGGCATCTGTATGATATATTATTTGAAATTAAGCAAAAAAAAATTCTTAAAAATTGCCAAAATTCTAAAAAATTTTACACATTTGTTAAATCGGTATCAATGAAAAAACAGTTTTTTAAATTTTGAAACAGCATAAAATTTAATTTGTTTGCAACATTTACAAGATGTTGTTTGTAAAATCCAGTTTCACAAAGGTAGGATGTTGAATGTGAATAGAAAGGTAATAGAAAGTGAAATGTCCTAGTTTTTAGTGCAGAAAAATAAACCCTTACTCCTGCCCAAAATTCAAATAGTGATTTATTACAAAATTGTCTTTTAGTTTCGCCACTTGTCGTGAAGTCTATGAATTTTTCTTCCTCATCAATTGAGAGTCCTTCGGGAGTCTTATGAAATGGATCCCTAATCCACTCGTAACTTGCTATCAGTCTGTCGTCAGCATGAAAACACTTTTTAAAATTCTTTGCCAGCATGGCTAAATGATTTTCAATGGTTCCAAAAACAACTTTTACATGTTCTTCTTCAGCCTTGTAAGTTTTAGTACAATCATCCACATTTACAAACATTGTTAGGTTTTTTGCTTTAAATTTCTGCTCCAAAATTCCAATTTTCTACAAAAAGCATTAACTTTATCACTCGTATCCAACATATGTGTATTTGCTCCTTGGAGTTGAAGATTCAAGTTATTTAATTTCTCGAATATGTCGACCAAGTACTTCAATTTCATCACAAATAAACTATCGCGAAAATTCTCGGCCTCGTGTCTGTTTTCTTCTTCTAGGAAAATGGTGATTTCTTCTCTTAATTCATAAACACGTTGCAAAAATTTCCCACATGATGACCATCTTGTTTCGCAATAAAATAGTAACGCTGAATTTACTGAACCCATTTCTTTACAAAGTGCGGAAAAGATTCTCGATTTCAGGGATCTCATTTTTATATAATTTACTACGGTTACAACCGTAGTTAACACAATATTCAAACCAGGACTCGTTTCTTTCGAAGCCAAAGTTTCTTTGTGGATCATGCAATGTTGCACTGAGGCGATTTTTGTTTTACAAGTGCTTGTACACCTTGGAATCTTCCGGACATTGAACTAGCACCATCGGCGCATATTCCGATGCAATTTTTCCATTCTATGTTTGCCTCGTTCATAAAATCATTTAAAATAACAAATAATGCGAGCGCTGATGTTTTGAGTTCTGTTGGTTTGCAGAAAAGTAGTTCTACTACTAAACATATTATCACAAATTCGAACATAGGCAATTAAATGAGCATCTTTATTACTATCTGTTGCTTCGTCAAGCTGTATTGAAAACAATTTGTCACGTAACTTCGAGAAAAGTTGACGCTGTACATCTTCAGCTATATCGCCAATTCGACGGGCAACAGTATCATTTGAAAGAGGTATGGATTCCAATTTTTTTGAAAAATTATCTCCAAACATAGTTTCTACAATCTCAATTGCTGCTTGCAAAATAAGCTCTTCACCAATGGTGTGAGGATTTCTACAATTATATGAACTTTGTAAGATGCAATTAAAGCTTTTTTTTATTTACAGACAAATTTTCTTTAAAAAATGATTTTTGCTTTTTATATGATTTTAATTTTAATTCGAAGAATTCTCTGGGTTTGTTGACGTACTCACTATGAAGCATTTTCGAATGTCGTTTAAGTTTATTAGTTTAATGCTGTCTGCGGCCAACATTTTTGAACAAATGATGCACAGGGGCCTTTCTTCTTCATTTACTTCAGTACTGGTAAACCCAAAATTTAAGTATTCTTGAGAATATTTCCTGGATTTTATTTTCGGAACCATGCTCGTCTGTGTACTTGTTGATGCTTGACTATCGTGTAATGCTTGCTTACTTCCACTTAAATATTTATTCACGAGCCTGCATAAATATGCTGGCGTGAATATTTAATATGGTGAATTGTAGTTAACACGAAAACATATATAACATATAAATTCACGATAGATTCGATAGCGATAAACGGATCGACTCGAATGAGACTGGCTGGAATTGAAACTTGCGTTATCGAATATTTTCATACTTCCTATGAGAAAACATTTGCTCCGCGCATGCTCGAGACGGCATTGGTCGTGTGGATTCCCTTCCACACACATTTCTATTTTTTTCACTTTTGTTTTGTCATGCTTCTGTTTTATTTCTTTTATTATTCGAAAAAATGTATTCCCAGTTTCTAAATTCAGCTCACCCCGTCACTAGGTTAACTTTCATTGATGAATTTTTCTACGTTCATATTCTTTTAACGTTATCTCCCTGTTTGGCTTTCATTTCAAATATAATATTTAAATTTTCTCCACTTTCATTCACTTCATCTGTTCACTGCACTCTTATCCAAAATGCAAGATGTGGTTTCTAGACAACGTTGGCTCGCTTTTTCTCTTGTTTTGGCAGTTAGTTAAAAATAGTTTAAAAACAGAATCCAAAATATTCAATATACATTATTGTTGTATACATTTTATTGTGCGGGGGGCGCGATGAAAATTATGATTGAAAACTGGGCCACGAATACTGAAAGGTTGAGAAACGCTGGTAGAGGTGATAATCATTTCTATTAGTGTATGCTGTCTGCTCTGCTGGCTACCAAACTTGTCACGTATGTATTTGCGTGGATCGGGATGTGCATCTCGGAATGGTTTTTCTCCAAATTGAAATAAAAAAATTTATTCAATTAAAAGTCAAGCGAGGTTTTAGCGCTTTCCCGCCGTCCAAACAACACAAAAAATATTTTTATGTCTTTTAAAATTTAAAATAATTATATCTTTTGTGATAAAACATTTTTGCCGTATATATTTTCTATGCTATTTTTAATTAATTTTTAAAACAAAATGAACGCTTTAGCGTATTTTACAGCATTATTTCATTGTTGAACTCAAATAGTTTGTATTGATGCTGTTGACCTGGCATTTTTCCCCCATTGCTATTGATGGCAGTGTGAGATGACAGCTAATATTTTTCAAAATGTGGTATTAAAATCATTTTTTAAAGTTTCTGTTTAAAGAATGATTTTATTGCACATTTGGAAATGTGTTGCACTTCTGTTCAAAGTTCAATTTCCCGAGTGAGCAATGACATGAAATTATTTTTAAGTGCGTCCATTTGAAACACTCTTGTAATATAATTGGATGTATAGAAATATTTTATCCTAATCTTATCACTTGAAAATTACTTTCTTATTTTACTGAGCCAGATTTTTATTCCATCAGCGAAATTTTTAATAATTAATCCTCTGTGCACAAATTATAAAAAAATATTTTGTAGTACGCATAACACCAAAAATGAAGAATTCTCAAATTTTAAACAAAAATGCGTGATTCCATGAAACAATTTCCGTATCAGTTAGTTTAACGCTTCCATTTCCAAATGACAATTTAGATAAAATGGTACAAAACTAGGGAAATGCATTACACAATGAACCGATATTTTATCAATTTAAAATAATATGCATTACGTTTTTATAAAACTTTATTTTTTCATCAAGAGTAAGCTACATTTTTGAATCATATTTTATTGAAATTTTAAAAATCAATAATCCCGATGAAGCAGCAGTTTCAGATAAAAATCTGTGTTCTTAAAAAAAGAACTCTTCCTAAAAAGAATAAAATTACTTCAATTTGTGCAATTTTATTTAACGAAGTAGATCGCTTCTTAGAGATTAAGAAAATCTTCAAAAAGAGTTTTAAGTGTCGTACGCAGAAAGATATATTTATTCTTAGTTCGAAGGTTTCCTGAGAGAAGATCGATTTATTACGTCACATGATGTCGAAATCGTCGATAGAACTTTTTCTGAAATATCACGACCATTGAAATAGTTCTACTTAATCCAATTCGCCAGGCGTTCCAACTGTTTGCTACTAAAACAAAGCCGCTTTGATTACTTTAATAATATTATTAGCATATTAGAAACGCTCAAACTGTATCTTTACCGTTGTGTGTTCGGAGATGGTTATTTTAATTTTGGCAAATGACTTTCCCTTTTAAAAAAAAATAGTAGTTTGGTCGTTTGTCTTTTTGAAAATGAAATTAAATACTTCATTTTAAAAATAATTTTCTAATTCCTGATTTTGTTTTAGATTACGCCACTTTCTCATCCAGGACGTAAAGTTGCTGTGGAAAAAGGATTCAAAAACTCCCATCAAACGCTATGCCACGGTCAGCAGAACCTCGCTTATCAAACATCATTCTTTCCTGAATCGTACGCGCAAAGTGAAGCAATTTTTTTCCATAAAAAATGATCACAAATTTATAATAATGTAATTCATTATTTATAATGCATGTTCCTTTTTAAGAAAATTGTTTCCTTTTTAAGTTCCTTTTAAAGAAAATTAGCCAAGACATTTGTCATTGGCTAATTTGTAAAATTTGATGAAGTTGGGACACAACCTAATTGTTAAATGAATTTGCAGTGTATTTAGTTATTGCTAAACCAGGTTAACATATCTCTTTAACATAAAATACAATAATTCCCCATGATTTCAACATCTATCTTATTTCATCGGCAGCTTTTTGCTGTGACGCAGAATGCAGCTCCATAAGCCCTTTGGCTGTGTTCTTCCATCAGTTCATCGATGTCGTTGCTATCTACCTCTAGCTCCGTGATTTTGGCTGGAGACACAGTCTCGTCAATTAAGATAACACAGTGACTAGCTCAAATTCTTCGGAGTCGCTTTTGGCAACGCTATTCAGCCAAGTTTCTTTCCTGCAGAAATAAGAATTTCTTCAAACAAGTATTGAAGACAGTGTAATCCAGTTCAGTCTAGCATGTAACGTCACTCGTTCTGCGAAACAACGTTCGTTACGCGAGTCACATTTTTGCATATGGTTTTGCTCGTTATGCGAATCATTCGTTATGTGAGAGGCACGTTGAGCGAGGTTGGACTGTATTTACAAACTGCTCCTGATTCATCTGCAAAATTTCATTTGGAGTCACGACACACAATTCCCGTAATGAAACAATAGCTCCATTCAATATAACGCGATCTAATACGCTTGGTTACATCAGTGAAGCGTACGATAATTTTTTACAAGATATTTTTAAGTTTTCGTAGAATATTCAAATTATTTGTGGTGGAAATCGCTACGCAGAGAGAAATAGAGCTGCTAAATTTGACACGCAGTTATTCCTACTTATTTTTACATTACCTGTCAAATGTTCGTGGCTGAAATCATTACTCACATATTGTACATACAACTATTAAATGCGGCACACAATTATTTTTATGCACTCGCTGAGACAGAGGTCTTTGAAATTTTAATAAGTACAATTAATTCAAAAAACAATTAATACAATACAATTCCACCTTAATAACTTCGTAGCATATTAGGACACAAAACCCATTTTTACAGCATTTTATAACATTGAAGAGAAAAAGATTTTCAGTAATACTAATTTTATTTCCCTGTAATTTTCGTCCTAAATTTAATAAGTTTTCAAAATAAATTTTAATCATTATTTGTAACGATGCTTTTTATTGTTGTTACGAAATTTAAACCGAATTTATTATTCCATGAAATCTTTCATTAGTGTGAAGGTATGTGACTAGTATGAAAAAAATCAACATTATAATAAAAAAATATTTCCTTTGGATATTATTCTAAAGCAAAATGTTCACATTCTTTTTATTTAAAATAATAATGGGCTTATATTGCTTGATATAAAAGTCGTCCGCAAAGAATATAATGGCTGGTGCAATCAACCTAGACAAAGACTGGGAAGGTCTTTATCATACAGCGATGTTTTTGACTACGGGTTTGAAATTTAAAAGAGAGAGAGAGAAAGTGAAAGAAAGAACTGGTGTACTGGAAAATATGAAGAGATGGGAGAAAAGAAGAGTTTTGTAGGAATTTGCCGAAGGACTGACTGCCCAAAAGTAATAATATCCTCATGAGATAACTTTAATTAGCTAAAAGGTGTTTCATTTATGCGAAAAATATTTTCTTCGTCATTTGTCTTGATTTTGAAGTATGAATATTCTTTAACGATGACGAAAGTGCACATCGAATGCCAGTTCTGACCAAGTATAACGTTAAAAAATAAGCTATTAACGATTTCCATTGAGAACGGCGCTTTTAAAATAAGAATTTTCTGAGAGGGAGGGTTTCAGTCACAACCTAAGAATTGAATAATGATATTTTTAAGTTCACGACTACGAAAACAAACTATTTTCAAACAGACAAAAAGTAGAAGATTGCTTCCAATTTAACATGTTGTCCACATGAATCACAATCCATGTGATTTGCGATTCAAGAGAATGAATGAAATTCATACGGATCATTTTTGTATTAAAATGCAGATGAACACAAAACTTTTCTAAATTGCTTTAGAAAAGAGCGAGAGATATATGCAAAGTGATTCATAAATATGTCACATAATAATAATATGCCTTTCATTTAATTATTTATTAAATTATTAAATTTAATTATTTAAATTTATTAAATTTTAAATATTTTATAAAGTTTTAAATTATGCGAGCATTAAAAACTGTGATTCATGTGGATAGATCTTTTTTAGATATGTCAAAGATATCTCTGACTTTTTAAATACTGATCATATCCTTTATTAACATGCATTCTTACGCTGTATTGCACAGTCATCTTTTATCTCCTGAAGAAATGGGATGCTTTTCAAACTTCAGGCAACGCACTTGATGCATACTGAAAATAGGAATGGCTTCCATTGAAACTATAAGAATAAATATGTTTTTAAGTTGCCTACTAATTAAATAAAAAAGAAATTCTAACCTCGAAATTAATAATATTTCAAACTTGATCATTTAAACTGCATGGACTCTTTTGTTCTGCACATTACGATTTTCTCATCGCGCAGTTTGCAAGCACTCAATAAAGACACCCATTTATATGATAGGAAAAGAAAATGGCGCTCAAAATGACTTTTGGAAAACCTTATTATCATTGGAGAAAAATTGCATGGAAGTAAAAAGGGTGTCATTGAAAATCTTTTTTGTGCATTTTAATATAGTGCAAAAAACTTTTTATACAATTATATTTTTCAATATTCATAAAAGCTGTCAAAGTTTTGCTTTATTTTTTATTAAATAAAATTTTATCAAAATTGCTTTAGGGTGTCTCTGCCACTTCTCAAAACATTCCTGTACTGAAATGGGTAGTTCCAGGTTCAACGGTTCTGGCCAAGAATTTTAAGAAAAAGAAAGAAAAAGAGTGCCGCATTATTGAGTGTCACGATGTTTGTTGCTGATGTATTACCACAACTTTGTTGGAGAAATTATTAAGAAAGGCGACTTTTTTTCTGAATAATGCGTTAGGCAACGGAATGGAATTTGGAAATGGGGTCAGGTTTTGCTCGTAGTTGTGATAAAATCAGATTTAGAGAAAGCGTAGCAGCCTAAAAATATTTTCATGTTAAAAATATATAGATTTGTTCTATTGAACAGAGATGCTCATCGCAATGTTTGCATATTCTTGCTGTCATTATTAATCCCAGATTATGTAACTCTGCTAGGCCCTCTCTATGAATCCAGAAACCACCAAAAAAAACTGTTAAGTAAAATCAAGTCCTTTAAAATATCGTTTTTGACAAAACTCAAATAATGAAGAATGCGTGAGGGAGATAACTGATCAGCTTTGCATCAATTACACTGCAGTAAAAGCTTCCAGCGCTGCTGGAAAGTATGCACATTGATGTGTCCATTAACAAATCGGGTGGGAATATTTTATTTATGTTTCTGCTAAGTTTACCCTTGAACTGAAGAGATCTTCCAGGCCTTCGATCAGAATATCATGCATTTTGGGGTGGAGTTTTACAAAACCTTTTTTTTAATTAAGGAGATTACAGAATAAGTCAATAGTTTATCACAACGCATGGCTTCAAGAGAAGAAGTCTGCAAAAGTATTAACCAGTTCATTGCCATCCAGTCCGATATGGCATGGGACCCACTGGAATTGGATGGAGTTAATCGGAAGATAAGACCTAAAATATTTAAGCTTGTCCTCTCCCCCATGTATGTAATGCATGACTGTATGTAAAAAATGTTTAATTCAGTCCAGCAAAATTGTCAACGTAGTGCAAATTCTTATAAACATGAGACTGCTATCCATTTGTCGAACAAAGCTCTTTTCCAAGACATCAAAAGCATCCCTGGGTTACCAGCGAAAGATAGTGTCAGAAGTTTAGAAGATAATGATCCATGGAGTACGAAAAGAGCAGATCCAATTCATTCCAAGACCTGGAGCATCAGAGGTAAAATGCTAACTTTACTCCAAATGGCTGTTCGCTTTATCTGAACATAGTGCTTTCCAACCTTGGGTGACCCTACTAAGAGTATACACTTTTGACGTATTTTGCCGATTCCGCCTAGAAATATTTCCTCACCACTATGAAGGAGAAAAACTGGAGCTTTTGAAGGAGTTTAGAAGTAACGTGAGGATCAAATCTTTCGCCAAAAAATTTTATATCATTCAATGTTCATATGCTGTTAAAGAATGAAATTTTCCAATATGCAATAAATGGGCAGGAAGGAAACAGCCATTTTGAGAATCGCAAGGCAATGTTGACAGTAAAATCAACAATTTTATGCTTATTTCACTTTCATTTCAAAAGTTAATAAATATTCGCTATTATACGAACTGTAAAATAATGAAATATAATTCGTAATTTAAAACATCTGTGAATGAATACGCAAGATTTCTCTCTTCTTTCCCAACTCTTGTCTGAAATCACAAGTTGTCCACATTCGTTACATTTATTTTCCTGGTGGTAATATGCCAATATTTTCCTTCGAAGTGGTTTGTAAGTATCAAATCCTGAATAAAATTGTGCATGTCCAAATGTTTGAGTAATGTGAAAATTATTAACGAAATTTTTTGCAAAAGACGATAACATAAAAAAAGCTATATTTCGCTGGTTAACGAATGAGCTAACTATTGTACAATGAAGCACTAATCATTAAAGATAGCAGATTTTAAAACATAGCTTCTAAGAAATAAATACTTCATAACATAAAATATGATCCGTCTGTTGGAGTTTTCTCACAATAAGTGAAATATATCTGTAACTGTGATCATAAAGTATTTAACGAGTTGGATGGATTAGTTAAATGCTTTATTATACTTATACTTTATAATTCTTGGTTAAATATAAGACCCATTGAGAATCGGCATTTGACTCGCCTAGTAAGGTGGAGCCGTGGTTTCATGATGAGAGCAAAGCGATTTCTTCTCACCAGCGGGAAGACATGGGATTTAAAGTGCGCCACACTCGCCTGCACGGCTTTGATCGATGGAATACAGCTTCGCAGTAACTGGATAGAGGCGTGAAACAAAGCATGGATTTTCAGTGGTCCAATGTTTCATTGATTTTAATACAAAATATTTTTCCAGATATTTCTTTTTTCATTGATTCGTTAAATTCGAATTGGCTAATTCTTTTTAATGAATATTGAATGCTGTTAGGTTCCTTTGCAAATAAAGGTAAAATTAACAGTTATTATAATACTATTTTATTTTCATCTGAATGATTAACAGCCTATTTTGATACTCTCTATATAGTGAAAAAAAGCAGGTTTAAAATGACATTCTTCCACTTTATGCATTTGGACCGCTTGCGTGTCAACTCTGCTAAAAGAGAGGATAAATAATTCTTTTCGTCGATCGAAATATCTGAAGGAGACTCCACTGTCGCGTTAAATACAACCAAAGTATAGGCACAAGGACAAAAATAAAAATAAAACCCCTGATATGGCATTAATCAAAGACGAGAAATCTGATGTTATATTAATTTAGAATTGTAAATAAACAACGATTTTACCGTTTCAAAAATCTTTGGACATATTCTAAAGTTTTACAACTAAGAATTTTAAAGATTTTGTAATTGCAAGTTTAATAGCTTGATTTGTTATAGTATATGTTTCAAATATTTGAAACAAAAAGGGAATGAATAATAATTTGATTGCATTCGTATACTTCACCATCTTGCACGTGTTTAAAATCATTCATTATTAATACATTGAAACGTTAGAAATATTTTAAAAATTCGGGGACCAAATTAGGAATGGTGCGTTTTCTTGGAAAAAAATAGATATATGCAAGCATATTACCCAGGGAGTATACCAACATTAATTATTTAAAATTTTAAAATTCTTTAGAAGGCGATGTTTTTAACATATAAAGAAAATTCGGCATAAATACAAAAATTATTGAAGCTAACCATCTATCTGGAAAATCTCGATTTAAGTCATCCTAATCAGCAATAACGAAATATTTTTTGCTAGCTATTGCATTCTGAGCTGGAAAACTCTCTTCATCATACCAAGTTCTAGCAGCCAATTCACTTCAATGCCACATACCAAGTTCTTACAGTCAAATTAGGTCAATTATTAAACTTAAACCTCCAAAAAGTCCCTCAGTTATAAGCATGCTAATAAGCTCGATTTCACGGTGGAAACCAAAAAGAAAAAAAAAGTGGGTTTTACGAAGAAATCGTTCATAGACCCCAAGTTGCGCGAAGCAGTAGCACCTTTTAATCCGGTGAATTTTGCAACACCCGCTGTCTTCGATGGGCGTCGCACTCTGTATTAAAGAGCAACGCATCTTCTAATGAAATGCGGTCGACCCACGGGGTCTAAAGGAAGAAAAGGAATGGCTCTTGGGTAACCACCTTGCCCGAAGGTCACGGAGTATGTATTGCTAAACAGCCTTTAGCATTATAAACATTCGCACGCTGACACTAAAATCCGGCAGCGCCTTCTTCAAGAGTCGCCAGGTGATTAATAAACCGCTCCTACGTTCCGAAGGGCAGTGTACAGATAAATAAAGAAGCTCTTTTATTACAGTCAGGAAATGTAACTAAGATTAGATGTCATTTCTCGGTTAAACTTTTACAACAGTTTTTTTAACGATAGAATTTTGAAGTATAAAATGTTTTCCAAAAACGATATAATTTAACTCATATATTTAGAATTTTTTTTAAAAAAATTAAGAAAAGCTTTTCTTTTATCTGTTTTTTTGATAAAATTTTTAATGCACATAGTGCATTATAAATTCGTTAAAACTCTAAAAGGTCCTAAGAAAAAGGTTATTGATTTTTTTCATAATCAAAAAAATATATCTCCTTAAATCACAAATAAGTCATTTCAAAGCAATAACTGAGCACTTTGCACTACATTGATTTATTTTATTAGTGAATATTTCTTAAGGTCTCCGCCGCGTGGTATGGTACAAATAAGATGAATTACAACACTTGTGAAAAATGAGTTCGGATAGATTTCATCTACAGCCTGCCGGTTTACACTTTTCTCTTCCTCCAATATGGAACGGCAGCACTGATACACATCAAATTATTCCACAACTATAAATCTATCGAACACAAATTCGGGTATCACATGATCTTGACTTCTCACGTGGGATTCGTCGAAAGTATCCGAAATGAATGCTTTCCCTGAGCTTGCATTACGGCTCGAGGCACTATCATGCACGAAATTATTGCACACAACATTTTTTTTTTTTTTTTTGCAGTGAGGGCTTAACGTATTCGTGCAAAATAGTGAAGTATCATACAGCAATTACTGAGTTCACTGCTTTCCTGATGTTCAATGACGCTGTTCAATAAAGAAGTTTAGAAACGGAATGAAGCAGTGAAATAATACCAAATTATCATAGGGGATATAAATCAAGGACGATCTGTTTCATGAATCCGGCATCTACGATGCGTGAGTGTTCTGAATAGTGATTACCCCATGAAACGCAAAACGGTCTAACGTATATTAACGTAACGGTCTATGGTATATTAACGCATAATAATAACACATACACAATTCAATTATTATTACTTTATCCATTCCAAAACAGATCGAAACATTTTATATTATCAATACGTATTGTTTATTCAAAAATCATAAGATTTTAAAACGGCATAATTTAATAATTAAAGCGTAAGTATTTGGATACAGAAAATTAAAAATTCGAAGAAATAACAAGTAAGTAATATAAATAACTAAGTAAGTAAAAACTTTCATCTTAGAAAGAAGAACAATAAGAAAATGAATAGTTGAATTGCTATTATTAATTAATCTCAAAACAATGATTAACACATAATTCGACGTTGCATTTTATACCCCCATATGAAGAATCCCTCCTTCTTTTATGATTCCTACAAAGTTTTCTTTTTCTCAAGTTGCCAACTGCATTTAAAATTTTCGAAGAGTTTTGAATGGCTATCCATCAGACAAAATGGGAGGCTGAACCAAATCAAAGTGACCAAATAAACGTCCTTTTTTATCATTGTTACGCAACGAAACGCAAACGAGTAACCAAAATATGAGGTTTCAGCGAGTTTTGGACATATATGATAGAAATAGTTTCTGAACATACACGTGAGATAGCAGTAAATAGCTAAGTTTTTTTCTGACGCACATATGCGTCCATAGGTTGCACCGATGATTCAGCAATAGCATGCTGCTTGCAGAGAGAGAGAAATACTTATGCATCTGCGTATTTAAATAAATGCCTGATTTTAAATCTGCATTACATTTTACTTCAATTCTTTCTGTCGGGACTTCTGAAACTAACAGGAGTAAAAACATCTTACACCCTTTCCATTTTATGATTATATGCTCTTTTGAAATTAATTTTTAAAATTTCAAGAAATTTATGAAATGTAATAATAGCAAACATATTATTTAAATTTATCATTTTATTAAATTATTTAAGCACAATAATCTACTTTTTCCAATCTTTACAGTCGAAAAAATGCGCTTTTTTGAGCAGCGATTTTCTTAAGTTGATGGGTCTGTTAAAATTTCCACGATACACATTTGTCATTGAATTTAGAGCAAAGTAAGAGAAGATTATTTAAACACATTTTTACTAAATTAAAAATAATAATTTAAGCTGAAAACAATATCAAATGTATATTTGAAATCGAATCAAGTTGAATCTCAATGTTAATCAAATCAAATACGAAAAATTATTAAGTCATTTTAATTCAGACTTCAAAAAATGGTTTATATTTATAATAGATCCCACTTGTAGTCATCACACTGGGTCCAAGCCAAAGTAAATGCTCACTACGATCGAAAAATCTTGGAAATATTTCAGTTTTGTAGGAATACAAGTTACAAAACAGACCCCACGACATCATTTGTGTTATTCACTCATTTTAATTAGAAAAATCGACACAATGTACACAATCGAAAAAAGGAAAAAAACAACATATATACTTAATTTTTAAGCTTGTTTCAAAAAATTATCTAGACTAAAATTAACTAAACTAAAAAATCTAGACTAAATCTAGAAAGACTAGAAATTATCTAGTCTAAAATTAACTAAACTAAAAAATCTAGACTAAATCTAGAAAGACTAGAAATTATCTAGACTAAAAATTAACTAGACTTTTGAATTATCAAGCATTTATTGGATAAACCCCTCATATGAAGATTCAACACTATTCTTACATTTCAGCAATGAATGAAGAAATAGTTAGGAAATGTTCAATATATCCATAACCTTCCACTTGGGCAACTTTCCACACTCTTTCAAAAAATTGCTTCCCCCCCCCCCCCCCCATCTTGAATCTGATGAATTTCTCTGGTCCCAGCCGTTAGCTCACTGATTGACAAGAAGCAGAATGCCACAGAGGGTTGGCGGTAACGATCTGAAAAAAATGTTCGCCATTTCTCTCCCTCTTCATGGCCAAGACTTTCTTTCCTTACTATCGAAATGGATCCCTATAAGCGAATTGTTGATCACAAAACTGGCGGATTTGGCATGTACTTAGACACGGCAGATCCGTTTTACGCTATTTTTATCAATACTCAATTTTATAAATTTTGATCATTGCGTTCATAATCACTACAAGCGGTGGCTACAGTAGTATTACACCTTTTTTTCAATTTTCAAAGAATCTGCGGAGTAGCGATATAAATTATAAATGAAGAGAGTCTAAATGACCAGAAATTTCAACATAGAAAACAAATGCTCTTTGAAATCCAAAATAAGCAGCAAAAAGTGTCGTGACCAAGATGAGAACATCAGTACAGGATGATGCTCTATTGAGGACAATTAAAATTCTTAACGGTAAGCTTAAGAAATTTAGGAGGACAAAATTTTATATAAAAACATAAATCTGAAGATTCATTCATGCGCTTTATATGGCTGTCTTTCTTCACATAAATAAATGTTATAGCACACATATTACCAATCTCTTTAAATGGATCCATACCAAAAATATTTGATGATGTATGTGAACATGATGGCTGTAAAGTACCATACAGATACATTTCGCTTATCATTGCACGTTTGATTTCCATTATTTAAATTTGCAGATTATCTGTTGAAAGATTTAGACTCATTTCGTCCATTCGTTGATATTTTGACAGTCTGCTTATGATGTGAAAGCGAGAGTATAGTTTAAAGCTACAGCGAAATAAAGGAATTTCAGTAAGCGTTTGCACGACATTTTTCTACCTGTGTCAAATTTTGAAAAAAAGAATCTTCCGATAAGTAGGTTGCTGTCCCTCTCTCTACGTGTGAACATGATACCCCAAGAATGCAAGAGAAATGACTGGCATAGTCCATATCAAGATGCTGATACAGAGAGTCAGAGAGAAAAAGGCCCATCCGTATCCGCGAATCTCATTGATGAAAGGCAAAGCAAAGCCACCATTTGGAAATACGTGAGGATGCTCACTGCTTCATTTCATTTTCAAAGTATGAACAAGAGCTTTCTACAAAATGATATGATCCATTCAATAAAGGATATCCATCATCATCCTTTTTATAGAAAATTTATTTTGATCGAAGACTTCTGGATGTTAAATTTATTTTTTAAATGGTTATGTATTGCCTCCAATCCAAAAAAGGATTGCAAAACATTTTTCACTGTTTTCATTCTTCTGAGGAAATAATGGAAATGGCAAAATCTGGATGTGTGTAAACATGATAGGAGAGCTTCTGAAAAGAGGAAGTAAAGAGTATCAAATACGCATGTTGTGATTCCATGTATGTAAGACTGCCAAATGACGGCAAAAAGAAGTTCCGTCTTTATACACTTATATATAAACTTTATTTTATATTTATATAAATAGAATAATTTTGTTGTCGATTTTCCACTCATCTTCTTGCGTGCTAGATATCTGAGATTTCTTCCACTAATGTATTCTATATTAGTGGAAGAATGCAACCACTAATGCAATATACCATTTTAATACTTTCAAAGCTAAATTAAAAATTCATTCATTGATTGAATCAAATTTTATTTTTGCGAGTGGAACCACATGCTAGATAGTTTCAGAACAAGATTCTATAATTTTCATAATGACGAAAAATAAATTTAAATTTTAAAAGTATGATTTTAATACACTGTTTTAAAAGCTTGTTTTTAAAAAATTGTTTCTATTTACATTTAACACTTTATCATTCAATTTAAATCTCGGGCTGTTTTTAATATTTTGCGTAATAAAATAATAAATCAAATTCTTTTCAATAAAATTAATAAATAATTTGAACAATCATTTTAATCAATCAATCAATCTTAAATATGTAAAAATCAGCAGAGACCAATAAGAGAATTAAAATTCATTACAGTCATAAGAAAACGTCATTTATGAGGAAATCCGAAATAAAGATACTAATTATCAGGATAATAATCAAAACTGAACCAGGAAATCAAAGTATCCAAAAAACGCGGAATTTGAGCATATACTAAAGACAAAGGAATGGGACTTCGCGTTCCATTCCATTATTTCATCAACCGAACATCTCTTTCTTGAATCCACCGACATTCTGCAAGTGAAACCGAAATCCGGAGAGACTGCCTAAGGTCCGGGCGAAAAGTCGGCCGTGAACTTAAGGAAAAGATGGAGGAAAAGAATGAATTTTCTGGGATTCCGCCAAGTGAAGGCCAAAAGAGAACGTTTCGTTCCATATATCCGCAAGAGCGATGACGCCGAATGGATCCGATTTCCATATGTATAATTCGCTGGTTATTGAATCGTGTCTGCCAAACAATGGTGACATTCATCAGGTGGTAGATCTTTACCGTACCTCAGCTTTTCGCCGAGGATGACAACGGCGCATTTTCGCTTCTTTCTGTGTTTATCGGTAAAGTTTCTACGCTGTTCTTTCTTTCTTTCTTTTCTTTTTATTTTTTTTTTCCTCCTTGCTTACTCGAGATATTTGCTGACATCACGAAACGTTTTGTAATGCTTTCGCTGTGGCCCGTAAAGCAACAGCGAACGAAAGTGCGGAAAGTAGTGATGAAGGCTTCTTGGCAAAGGAGACATAAGTCTTTCGATACAGACCTTCCTCCAAGGTTTCTCCGAACTCATCTTAACTTAAATCTGTAAATTAATCATTCGTTGAAAATATTCGAATTCTGAATATTTTCAATTTAATTCGTTTGTACCGCTCATTACTTGCTTCGTTTTAATTACTTTGTTAAAATGATAACACAAGAATAAAAAAAATATTAAAAAAACCGAGAATAAGCAATAAAAGCTTCATTAATTTTTTAAGATAAAGATATTTGAAATATATCTCAAAATCAAATCAACGAAAATTTAAATTGAATTATGATAAAGCAACATGGGTTTGGGTTGGATCATTTACATTTCGACAAGTTCAACGGTTTTCAGAGACAAAAAAATTGTATTTCTGCAAAATAACACACACTGAAAAAGGTCACTCGTTGTGGTTTCGACATGAAGTTAATATCAATATAATTCAATATGATACAATATAAGTTGTGACATTTCTTGAAAAATCCCTTAAAATGAATGCATTCTCCGCATATATTTTAATAAGACTTTTATGCTGAGTCATTCTTTAAATTCATGTAAATTTTAAATGGGATGTTTGTAAATTTAACTTAAGAAATATTATTTTGTCCGGCATCATGCTCGTACCATACCATGTTTATCTGTCTGAAGTTTTATGCTAAATTTAACTATAAATCATACCGATATCATGCTAATATGAATTATTATTTGGTAAAGAGCATTTTTATGAGAATTCGTTGGAAAAGTTTGAGGATATAAATCAGATTAAAACTTAACTTACTTAAAATGCTTTAAAATTCTCATTCTGTATTAAAATTTTGCTTATATATCATTTATTTAAATTATTTTATCAGTAAAATAACAGTTCAAAAAGGCAGTAATTTTTCTGGGTCGAATCCATTTTGATTTTCCATGCCATTTTTTAAAATTCCATTTATAAGCTCATCATAATACAATATCTAATTTTTGAGTGCATTTTTATATTTTTTGGTAGATAATTTTTCAAAAAAAAATTTCAAAGTTTCTCCCAATTTCTTAAATGAAAATTATAAAGAAAATCAAGAAATTATGCACTATTTTGTTGAAAAGATAAAAAGGATTTTAAACTATGTTTAATAACCGTCAAAAGCAATAAAAAATTCGCCGGTTTTATAAGAATATAAATTATCTTAAATCTTGAATAAGTAGGATTATAGTAAATGTAAACATGTTAGTACGATTTCCTACATGAATTTATACAAAAAATTAAACAAAGCGCAATTTTTTATAATATATATAAACCATACCGCCTACATGTACCGCAACATATATATTTTTTAATTAAATTTGTAAGAACTCCATTCATAATTCATAAGGAAAAGAATATATGAAAAGGAGTTTATAACATTTTTAAATATTCAAATATTTTTGTAAACGTTTACATATAGAGTGTTTAAAAAATGAAGTAGACATTTATTTTCTTAACTATTAAATGAGGCATATACTTCCAGGAATAGATCTTCATTAAATCAGGTAGGTAATTGTACAAAGATACTTCATCTTCTATAAATGTTGATAGTGAAATACCCAAAATTAAATTCCTATACAACGCCCATAGGGAAAGAGTGTCAGCTAGTAAAATGTTTCCCTTACATTCCTTTACAGCACACCATTACATGCTTCTATTTTCAAAATTTGCTGATATTAAAAGGATTTTTTTTCTTTGATCCATTTCATAATATGTGAGATTGCCGGCGTCCTGCCATAGGGGTAGCGCATCTTCCCCGTGATCTGGGCGTCCTCGGTATGGGCATGGTTGTTCTTCCCGTTCTATTTGTGATTTGTGTGAATGTGCCCTCCTGTAAAAAGGGGTTGTGCAAGTGAATGAGTGATGCGTGAGTAGTCAAGTCGTATTCTTGGCCCAAGTTGGCTCCACGAAAAAGACAAGAGGTGCTCCCCCTTAGGTTTAAATCGGCTGTCTTTGAACAGCGGGCTTGTCCGTGGCAAGAGCCATAAGTAACAACAATATATCTGAGATTGATGTTTGAAAAAGGCTTAAGTCGTACATTTTAGGGATAATACACATACCCCAACAGATAATCAAAGAGGCGGATCTGAAAAGAATAATATATTTGTTCAGAAAGCAATTAGATCACTGCCACAACTGTGAGGTCAGGTGAATTTACTTTATCAAAACTTAAAGAGAAAAAAAAATTTAACTTTTCGAACTCGTTCAAAAATATAATATTTAATTTCTTTTCCCTCATTAAAGGGAACGTATTAATTGGATACATAATTGATAAATAACTTAGAATTAGTCTGGAAAATTATCAAATTATTATATTGTGTAATTGTAAGGGAACGTATTAATTGGATACAGAATTGGTAAATAACTTAGAATTAGTCTGGAAAATTATCAAATTATTATATTGTGTAATTGTAAGGGAACGTATTAATTGGATAAATAATTGATAAATAACTTAGAATTAGTCTGGAAAATTATCAAATTATTATATTGTGTAATTGTAAGGGAACGTATTAATTGGATACAGAATTGGTAAATAACTTAGAATTAGTCTGGAAAATTATCAAATTATTATATTGTGTAATTGTAAGGGAACGTATTAATTGGATACACAATTGGTAAATAACTTAGAATTAGTCTGGAAAATTATCAAATTATTATATTGTGTAATTGTATTAATTGGATACACAATTTATAAATAACTTAGAATTAGTCTGGAAAATTATCAAATTATTATATTGTGTAAATGTATTAATTGGATACATAATTTATAAATAACTTAGAATTAGTCGGGAAAATTATCAAATTATTATATTGTGTAATTGTAAGGGAACGTATCAATTGGATACAGAATTGGTAAATAACTTAGAATTAGTCCGGAAAATTATCAAATTATTATATTGTGTAATTGTAAGGGAACGTATTAATTGGATACATAATTGATAAATAACTTAGAATTAGTCTAGAAAATTATCAAATTATTATATTGTGTAATTGTAAGGGAACGTATTAATTGGATACATAATTGGTAAATAACTTAGAATTAGTCTGGAAAATTATCAAATTATTATATTGTGTAATTGTAATGGAACGTATTAATTGGATACATAATTGATAAATAACTTAGAATTAGTCTGGAAAATTATCAAATTATTATATTGTGTAATTGTAAGGGAACGCATTAATTGGATACATAATTGGTAAATAACTTAGAATTAGTCTGGAAAATTATCAAATTATTATATTGTGTAATTGTATTAATTGGATACATAATTTATAAATAACTTAGAATTAGTCTGGAAAATTATCAAATTATTATATTCTGTAATTGTAAGGGAACGTATTAATTGGATACAGAATTGGTAAATAACTTAGAATTCGTCTGGAAAATTATCAAATTATTATATTGTGTAATTGTATTAATTGGATACATAATTTATAAATAACTTAGAATTAGTCTTTAAAATTATCAAATTATTATATTGTGTAATTGTAAGGGAACGTATTAATTGGATACAGAATTGGTAAATAACTTAGAATTAGTCTGGAAAATATCAAAATATTATATTGTGTAATTGAAAGGGAACGTATTAATTTGATACAGAATTGGTAAATAACTTAGAATTAGTCTGGAAAATTATCAAATTATTATATTGTGTAATTGTAAGGGAACGTATTAATTGGATACAGAATTGGTAAATAATTTAGAATTAGTCTTTAAAATTATCAAATTATTATATTGTGTAATTGTATTAATTGGATACACAATTTATAAATAACTTAGAATTAGTCTGGAAAATTATCAAATTATTATATTGTGTAATTGAAAGGGAACGTATTAATTGGATACATAATTGGTAAATAAATTAGAATTAATCTGGAAAATTATCAAATTATTATATTGTGTAATTGAAAGGGAACGTATTAATTTGATACAGAATTGGTAAATAACTTAGAAATAGTCTGGAAAATTATCAAATTATTATATTGTGTAATTGTAAGGGAACGCATTAATTGGATACATAATTGGTAAATAACTTAGAATTAGTCTGGAAAATTATCAAATTATTATATTGTGTAATTGTATTAATTGGATACATAATTTATAAATAACTTAGAATTAGTCTGGAAAATTATCAAATTATTATATTCTGTAATTGTAAGGGAACGTATTAATTGGATACAGAATTGGTAAATAACTTAGAATTAGTCTGGAAAATTATCAAATTATTATATTGTGTAATTGAAAAGGAACGTATTAATTGGATACATAATTGGTAAATAACTTAGAATTAGTCTGGAAAATTATCAAATTATTATATTGTGTAATTGTAAGGGAACGTATTAATTGGATACAGAATTGATAAATAACTTAGAATTAGTCTGGAAAATTATAAAATTATTATATTGTGTAATTGTAAGGGAACGTATTAATTGGATACAGAATTGGTAAATAACTTAGAATTAGTCTGGAAAATATCAAAATATTATATTGTGTAATTGAAAGGGAACGTATTAATTTGATACAGAATTGGTAAATAACTTAGAATTAGTCTGGAAAATTATCAAATTATTATATTGTGTAATTGTAAGGGAACTTATTAATTGGATACAGAATTGGTAAATAATTTAGAATTAGTCTGGAAAATTATCAAATTATTATATTGTGTAATTGTATTAATTGGATACACAATTTATAAATAACTTAGAATTAGTCTGGAAAATTATCAAATTATTATATTGTGTAATTGAAAGGGAACGTATTAATTGGATACATAATTGGTAAATAAATTAGAATTAATATGGAAAATTATCAAATTATTATATTGTGTAATTGAAAGGGAACGTATTAATTTGATACAGAATTGGTAAATAACTTAGAATTAGTCTGGAAAATTATCAAATTATTATATTGTGTAATTGTAAGGGAACGTACTAATTGGATACAGAATTGATAAATAACTTAGAATTAGTCTGGAAAATTATCAAATTATTATATTGTGTAATTGTAAGGGAACTTATAAATTGGATACAGAATTGGTAAATAACTTAGAATTAGTCTGGAAAATTATCAAATTATTATATTGTGTAAATGTATTAATTGGATACATAATTTATAAATAACTTAGAATTAGTCTGGAAAATTATCAAATTATTATATTGTGTAATTGTAAGGGAACGTATTAATTGGATACAGAATTGGTAAATAACTTAGAATTAGTCCGGAAAATTATCAAATTATTATATTGTGTAATTGTAAGGGAACGTATTAATTGGATACATAATTGATAAATAACTTAGAATTAGTCTAGAAAATTATCAAATTATTATATTGTGTAATTGTAAGGGAACGTATTAATTGGATACATAATTTGTAAATAACTTAGAATTAGTCTGGAAAATTATCAAATTATTATATTGTGTAATTGTAAGGGAACGTATTAATTGGATACATAATTGGTAAATAACTTAGAATTAGTCTGGAAAATTATCAAATTATTATATTGTGTAATTGTATTAATTGGATTCATAATTTATAAATAACTTAGAATTAGTCTGGAAAATTATCAAATTATTATATTGTGTAATTGTAAGGGAACGTATTAATTGGATACAGAATTGGTAAATAACTTAGAATTAGTCCGGAAAATTATCAAATTATTATATTGTGTAATTGTAAGGGAACGTATTAATTGGATACAGAATTGATAAATAACTTAGAATTAGTCTGGAAAATTATCAAATTATTATATTGTGTAATTGTAAGGGAACGTATTAATTGGATACAGAATTGGTAAATAACTTAGAATTAGTCTGGAAAATTATCAAAATATTATATTGTGTAATTGAAAGGGAACGTATTAATTTGATACAGAATTGGTAAATAACTTAGAATTAGTCTGGAAAATTATCAAATTATTATATTGTGTAATTGTAAGGGAACGTATTAATTGGATACAGAATTGGTAAATAATTTAGAATTAGTCTGGAAAATTATCACATTATTATATTGTGTAATTGTAAAGGAACGTATTAATTGGATACAGAATTGATAAATAACTTAGAATTAGTCTGGAAAATTATCAAATTATTATATTGTGTAATTGAAAGGGAACGTATTAATTGGATACATAATTGGTAAATAACTTAGAATTAGTCTGAAAAATTATCAAATTATTATATTGTGTGATTGTAAGGGAACGTATTAATTGGATACAGAATTGATAAATAACTTAGAATTAGTCTGGAAAATTATCAAATTATTATATTGTATAATTGTAATCGAACGTATTAATTGTATACAGAATTGGTAAATAACTTAGAATTAGTCTGGAAAATTATCAAAATATTATATTGTGTAATTGAAAGAGAACGTATTAATTTGATACAGAATTGGTAAATAACTTAGAATTAGCCTGGAAAATTATCAAAATATTATATTGTGTAATTGATAGGGAACGTATTAATTTGATACAGAATTGGTAAATAACTTAGAATTAGTCTGCAAAATTATCAAATTATTATATTGTGTAAATGTATTAATTGGATACATAATTTATAAATAACTTAGAATTAGTCTGGAAAATTATCAAATTATTATATTGTGTAATTGTAAGGGAACGTATTAATTGGATACAGAATTGGTAAATAACTTAGAATTAGTCTCGAAAATTATCAAATTATTATATTGTGTAATTGTAAGGGAACGTATTAATTGGATACAGAATTGATAAATAACTTAGAATTAGTCTAGAAAATTATCAAATTATTATATTGTGTAATTGTAAGGGAACGTATTAATTGGATACAGAATTGGTAAATAACTTAGAATTAGTCTGGAAAATTATCAAATTATTATATTGTGTAATTGTAAGGGAACGTATTAATTGGATACATAATTGGTAAATAACTTAGAATTAGTCTGGAAAATTATCAAATTATTATATTGTGTAATTGTATTAATTGGATTCATAATTTATAAATAACTTAGAATTAGTCTGGAAAATTATCAAATTATTATATTCTGTAATTGTAAGGGAAGGTATTAATTGGATACAGAATTGGTAAATAACTTAGAATTAGTCTCGAAAATTATCAAATTATTATATTGTATAATTGTAATCGAACGTATTAATTGTATAGAGAATTGGTAAATAACTTAGAATTAGTCTGGAAAATTATCAAAATATTATATTGTGTAATTGAAAGGGAACGTATTAATTTGATACAGAATTGGTAAATAACTTAGAATTAGCCTGGAAAATTATCAAAATATTATATTGTGTAATTGATAGGGAACGTATTAATTTGATACAGAATTGGTAAATAACTTAGAATTAGTCTGGAAAATTATCAAATTATTATATTGTGTAATTGTAAGGGAACGTATTAATTGGATACAGAATTGATAAATAACTTAGAATTAGTCTGGAAAATTATCAAATTATTATATTGTGTAATTGGAAGTCAACGTATTAATTGGATACAGAATTGAAAAATAACTTAGAATTAGTCTGGAAAATTATCAAATTATTATATTGTGTAATTGTAAGGGAACGTATTAATTGGATACATAATTGGTAAATAACTTAGAATTAGTCTGGAAAATTATCAAATTATTATATTGTGTAATTGTAAGGGAACGTATTAATCGGATACAGAATTGGTAAATAACTTAGAATTAGTCTGGAATATTATCAAATGATTATATTGTGTAATTGAAAGGGAACGTATTAATTGGATACAGAATTGTTAAATAACTTAGAATTAGTCTGGAAAATTATCAAATTATTATATTGTGTAATTGTAAGGGAACGTATTAATTGGATACAGAATTGGTAATTAACTTAGAATTAGTCTGGAATATTATCAAATTATTATATTGTGTAATTGAAAGGGAACGTATTAATTGAATACAGAATTGGTAAATAACTTAAAATTAGTATGGAAAATTATCAAATTATTATATTGTGTAATTGTAAAGGAACGTATTAATTGAATACAGAATTGGTAATTAACTTAGAATTAGTCTGGAATATTATCAAATTATTATATTGTGTAATTGAAAGGGAACGTATTAATTGAATACAGAATTGGTAAATAACTTAGAATTAGTCTGGAAAATTATCAAATTATTATATTGTGTAATTGTAAGGGAACGTATTAATTGGATACATAATTGGTAAATAACTTAGAATTAGTCTGGAAAATTATCAAATTATTATATTGTGTAATTGTAAGGGAACGTATTAATTGGATACATAATTGGTAAATAACTTAGAATTAGTCTGGAAAATTATCAAATTATTATATTGTGTAATTGTATTAATTGGATTCATAATTTATAAATAACTTAGAATTAGTCTGGAAAATTATCAAATTATTATATTGTGTAATTGTAAGGGAACGTATTAATTGGATACAGAATTGGTAAATAACTTAGAATTAGTCCGGAAAATTATCAAATTATTATATTGTGTAATTGTAAGGGAACGTATTAATTGGATACAGAATTGATAAATAACTTAGAATTAGTCTGGAAAATTATCAAATTATTATATTGTGTAATTGTAAGGGAACGTATTAATTGGATACAGAATTGGTAAATAACTTAGAATTAGTCTGGAAAATTATCAAAATATTATATTGTGTAATTGAAAGGGAACGTATTAATTTGATACAGAATTGGTAAATAACTTAGAATTAGTCTGGAAAATTATCAAATTATTATATTGTGTAATTGTAAGGGAACGTATTAATTGGATACAGAATTGGTAAATAATTTAGAATTAGTCTGGAAAATTATCACATTATTATATTGTGTAATTGTAAAGGAACGTATTAATTGGATACAGAATTGATAAATAACTTAGAATTAGTCTGGAAAATTATCAAATTATTATATTGTGTAATTGAAAGGGAACGTATTAATTGGATACATAATTGGTAAATAACTTAGAATTAGTCTGAAAAATTATCAAATTATTATATTGTGTAATTGTAAGGGAACGTATTAATTGGATACAGAATTGATAAATAACTTAGAATTAGTCTGGAAAATTATCAAATTATTATATTGTATAATTGTAATCGAACGTATTAATTGTATACAGAATTGGTAAATAACTTAGAATTAGTCTGGAAAATTATCAAAATATTATATTGTGTAATTGAAAGAGAACGTATTAATTTGATACAGAATTGGTAAATAACTTAGAATTAGCCTGGAAAATTATCAAAATATTATATTGTGTAATTGATAGGGAACGTATTAATTTGATACAGAATTGGTAAATAACTTAGAATTAGTCTGGAAAATTATCAAATTATTATATTGTGTAAATGTATTAATTGGATACATAATTTATAAATAACTTAGAATTAGTCTGGAAAATTATCAAATTATTATATTGTGTAATTGTAAGGGAACGTATTAATTGGATACAGAATTGGTAAATAACTTAGAATTAGTCTCGAAAATTATCAAATTATTATATTGTGTAATTGTAAGGGAACGTATTAATTGGATACAGAATTGATAAATAACTTAGAATTAGTCTAGAAAATTATCAAATTATTATATTGTGTAATTGTAAGGGAACGTATTAATTGGATACAGAATTGGTAAATAACTTAGAATTAGTCTGGAAAATTATCAAATTATTATATTGTGTAATTGTAAGGGAACGTATTAATTGGATACATAATTGGTAAATAACTTAGAATTAGTCTGGAAAATTATCAAATTATTATATTGTGTAATTGTATTAATTGGATTCATAATTTATAAATAACTTAGAATTAGTCTGGAAAATTATCAAATTATTATATTCTGTAATTGTAAGGGAACGTATTAATTGGATACAGAATTGGTAAATAACTTAGAATTAGTCTCGAAAATTATCAAATTATTATATTGTATAATTGTAATCGAACGTATTAATTGTATAGAGAATTGGTAAATAACTTAGAATTAGTCTGGAAAATTATCAAAATATTATATTGTGTAATTGAAAGGGAACGTATTAATTTGATACAGAATTGGTAAATAACTTAGAATTAGCCTGGAAAATTATCAAAATATTATATTGTGTAATTGATAGGGAACGTATTAATTGGATACATAATTGGTAAATAACTTAGAATTAGTCTGGAAAATTATCAAATTATTATATTGTGTAATTGTAAGGGAACGTATTAATCGGATACAGAATTGGTAAATAACTTAGAATTAGTCTGGAATATTATCAAATGATTATATTGTGTAATTGAAAGGGAACGTATTAATTGGATACAGAATTGTTAAATAACTTAGAATTAGTCTGGAAAATTATCAAATTATTATATTGTGTAATTGTAAGGGAACGTATTAATTGGATACAGAATTGGTAATTAACTTAGAATTAGTCTGGAATATTATCAAATTATTATATTGTGTAATTGAAAGGGAACGTATTAATTGAATACAGAATTGGTAAATAACTTAAAATTAGTATGGAAAATTATCAAATTATTATATTGTGTAATTGTAAAGGAACGTATTAATTGAATACAGAATTGGTAATTAACTTAGAATTAGTCTGGAATATTATCAAATTATTATATTGTGTAATTGAAAGGGAACGTATTAATTGAATACAGAATTGGTAAATAACTTAGAATTAGTCTGGAAAATTATCAAATTATTATATTGTGTAATTGTAAGGGAACGTATTAATTGGATACATAATTGGTAAATAACTTAGAATTAGTCTGGAAAATTATCAAATTATTATATTGTGTAATTGTAAGGGAACGTATTAATTGGATACATAATTGGTAAATAACTTAGAATTAGTCTGGAAAATTATCAAATTATTATATTGTGTAATTGTATTAATTGGATTCATAATTTATAAATAACTTAGAATTAGTCTGGAAAATTATCAAATTATTATATTCTGTAATTGTAAGGGAACGTATTAATTGGATACAGAATTGGTAAATAACTTAGAATTAGTCTCGAAAATTATCAAATTATTATATTGTGTAATTGTAAGGGAACGTATTAATTGGATACAGAATTGGTAAATAACTTAGAATTAGTCTGGAAAATTATCAAAATATTATATTGTGTAATTGAAAGGGAACGTATTAATTTGATACAGAATTGGTAAATAACTTAGAATTTGTCTGGAAAATTATCAAATTATTATATTGTGTAATTGTAAGGGAACGTATTAATTGGATACAGAATTGGTAAATAATTTAGAATTAGTCTGGAAAATTATCAAGTTATTATATTGTGTAATTGAAAGGGAACGTATTAATTGAATACAGAATTGGTAAATAACTTAGAAATAGTCTGGAAAATTATCAAATTATTATATTGTGTAATTGTAACGGAACGTATTAATTGGATACAGAATTGGTAAATAACTTAGAATTAGTCTGGAATATTATCAAGTTATTATATTGTGTAATTGAAAGGGGACGTATTAATTGGATACAGAATTGGTAAATAACTTAGAATTAGTCTGGAAAATTATCAAATTATTATATTGTGTAATTGTAAGGGAACGTATTAATTGGATACATAATTGGTAAATAACTTAGAATTAGTCTGGAAAATTATCAAATTATTATATTGTGTAATTGTAAGGGAACGTTAATTGGATACAGAATTGATAAATAACTTAGAATTAGTCTGGAAAATTATCAAATTATTATATTGTGTAATTGGAAGTCAACGTATTAATTGGATACAGAATTGATAAATAACTTAGAATTAGTCTGGAAAATTATCAAATTATTATATTGTGTAATTGTAACGGAACGTATTAATTGGATACAGAATTGGTAAATAACTTAGAATTAGTCTGGAAAATTATCAAATTATTATATTGTGTAATTGGAAGTCAACGTATTAATTGGATACAGAATTGATAAATAACTTAGAATTAGTCTGGAAAATTATCAAATTATTATATTGTGTAATTGAAAGGGAACGTATTAATTGGATACAGAATTGGTAAATAACTTAGAATTAGTCTCTAAAATTATCAAATTATTATATTGTGTAATTGTAAGGGAACGTATTAATTGGATACAGAATTGGTAAATAGAATTAGTCTGGAAAATAATCAAATTATTATATTGTGTAATTGTATTAATTGGATACATAATTTATAAATAACTTAGAATTAGTCTGGAAAATTATCAAATTATTATATTGTGTAATTGTAAGGGAACGTATTAATTGGATACAGAATTGATAAATAACTTAGAATTAGTCTGGAATATTATCAAATTATTATATTGTGTAATTGAAAGGGAACGTATTAATTGGATACAGAATTGGTAAATAACTTAGAATTAGTCTGGAAAATTATCAAATTATTATATTGTGTAATTGTAAGGGAACGTATTAATTGGATACATAATTGGTAAATAACTTAGAATTAGTCTGGAAAATTATCAAATTATTATATTGTGTAATTGTATTAATTGGATTTATAATTTATAAATAACTTAGAATTAGTCTGGAAAATTATCAAATTATTATATTCTGTAATTGTAAGGGAACGTATTAATTGGATACAGAATTGGTAAATAACTTAGAATTAGTCTCGAAAATTATCAAATTATTATATTGTGTAATTGTAAGGGAACGTATTAATTGGATACAGAATTGGTAAATAACTTAGAATTAGTCTGGAAAATTATCAAAATATTATATTGTGTAATTGAAAGGGAACGTATTAATTTGATACAGAATTGGTAAATAACTTAGAATTAGTCTGGAAAATTATCAAATTATTATATTGTGTAATTGTAAGGGAACGTATTAATTGGATACAGAATTGGTAAATAATTTAGAATTAGTCTGGAAAATTATCAAGTTATTATATTGTGTAATTGAAAGGGAACGTATTAATTGAATACAGAATTGGTAAATAACTTAGAAATAGTCTGGAAAATTATCAAATTATTATATTGTGTAATTGTAACGGAACGTATTAATTGGATACAGAATTGGTAAATAACTTAGAATTAGTCTGGAATATTATCAAGTTATTATATTGTGTAATTGAAAGGGGACGTATTAATTGGATACAGAATTGGTAAATAACTTAGAATTAGTCTGGAAAATTATCAAATTATTATATTGTGTAATTGTAAGGGAACGTATTAATTGGATACATAATTGGTAAATAACTTAGAATTAGTCTGGAAAATTATCAAATTATTATATTGTGTAATTGTAAGGGAACGTTAATGGGATACAGAATTGATAAATAACTTAGAATTAGTCTGGAAAATTATCAAATTATTATATTGTGTAATTGGAAGTCAACGTATTAATTGGATACAGAATTGATAAATAACTTAGAATTAGTCTGGAAAATTATCAAATTATTATATTGTGTAATTGAAAGGGAACGTATTAATTGGATACAGAATTGGTAAATAACTTAGAATTAGTCTCTAAAATTATCAAATTATTATATTGTGTAAATGTAAGGGAACGTATTAATTGGATACAGAATTGGTAAATAGAATTAGTCTGGAAAATTATCAAATTATTATATTGTGTAATTGTAAGGGAACGTATTAATTGGATACAGAATTGGTAAATAACTTAGAAATAGTCTGGAAAATTATCAAATTATTATATTGTGTAATTGTAACGGAACGTATTAATTGGATACAGAATTGGTAAATAACTTAGAATTAGTCTGGAAAATTATCAAATTATTATATTGTGTAATTGGAAGTCAACGTATTAATTGGATACAGAATTGATAAATAACTTAGAATTAGTCTGGAAAATTATCAAATTATTATATTGTGTAATTGAAAGGGAACGTATTAATTGGATACAGAATTGGTAAATAACTTAGAATTAGTCTCTAAAATTATCAAATTATTATATTGTGTAATTGTAAGGGAACGTATTAATTGGATACAGAATTGGTAAATAGAATTAGTCTGGAAAATAATCAAATTATTATATTGTGTAATTGTATTAATTGGATACATAATTTATAAATAACTTAGAATTAGTCTGGAAAATTATCAAATTATTATATTGTGTAATTGTAAGGGAACGTATTAATTGGATACAGAATTGATAAATAACTTAGAATTAGTCTGGAATATTATCAAATTATTATATTGTGTAATTGAAAGGGAACGTATTAATTGGATACAGAATTGGTAAATAACTTTGAATTAGGCTGGAAAATTATCAAATTATTATATTGTGTAATTGTAAGGTAACGTATAAATTGGATACAGAATTGATAAATAACTTAGAATTAGTCTGGAAAATTATCAAATTATTATATTGTGTAATTGTATTAATTGGATACATAATTTAAAAATAACTTAGAATTAGTCTGGAAAATTATCAAATTATTATATTGTGTAATTGTAAGGGAACGTATTAATTGGATAAATAATTGGTAAATAACTTAGAATTAGTCTGGAAAATTATCAAATTATTATATTGTGTAATTGAAAGGGAACGTATTAATTGGATACAGAGTTGGTAAATAACTTAGAATTAGTCTGGAAAATTATCAAATTATTATATTGTGTAATTGAAAGGGAACGTATTAATTGAATACAGAATTGGTAAATAACTTAGAATTAGTCTGGAAAATTATCAAATTATTATATTGTGTAATTGGCAGTCAACGTATTAATTGGATACAGAATTGATAAATAACTTAGAATTAGTCTGGAATATTATCAAATTATTATATTGTGTAATTGAAAGGGAACGTATTAATTGAATACAGAATTGGTAAATAACTTAGAATTAGTCTGGAAAATTATCAAATTATTATATTGTGTAATTGGAAGTCAACGTATTAATTGGATACAGAATTGATAAATAACTTAGAATTAGTCTGGAAAATTATCAAATTATTATATTGTGTAATTGAAAGGGAACGTATTAATTGGATACAGAATTGGTAAATAACTTAGAATTAGTCTCTAAAATCATCAAATTATTATGTTGTGTAATTGTAAGGGAACGTATTAATTGGATACAGAATTATTAAATAGAATTAGTCTGGAAAATTATCAAATTATTATATTGTGTAATTGTAAGGGAACGTATTAATTGGATACAGAATTGGTAAATAACTTAGAAATAGTCTGGAAAATTATCAAATTATTATATTGTGTAATTGTAACGGAACGTATTAATTGGATACAGAATTGGTAAATAACTTAGAATTAGTCTGGAATATTATCAAGTTATTATATTGTGTAATTGAAAGGGAACGTATTAATTGGATACAGAATTGGTAAATAACTTAGAATTAGTCTGGAAAATTATCAAATTATTATATTGTGTAATTGTAAGGGAACGTATTAATTGGATACATAATTGGTAAATAACTTAGAATTAGTCTGGAAAATTATCAAATTATTATATTGTGTAATTGTAAGGGAACGTTAATTGGATACAGAATTGATAAATAACTTAGAATTAGTCTGGAAAATTATCAAATTATTATATTGTGTAATTGGAAGTCAACGTATTAATTGGATACAGAATTGATAAATAACTTAGAATTAGTCTGGAAAATTATCAAATTATTATATTGTGTAATTGAAAGGGAACGTATTAATTTGATACAGAATTGGTAAATAACTTAGAATTAGTCTCTAAAATTATCAAATTATTATATTGTGTAATTGTAAGGGAACGTATTAATTGGATACAGAATTGGTAAATAGAATTAGTCTGGAAAATTATCAAATTATTATATTGTGTAATTGTATTAATTGGATACATAATTTATAAATAACTTAGAATTAGTCTGGAAAATTATCAAATTATTATATTGTGTAATTGTAAGGGAACGTATTAATTGGATACAGAATTGGTAAATAACTTAGAATTAGTCTGGAATATTATCAAATTATTATATTGTGTAATTGTAAGGGAACGTATTAATTGGATACAGAATTGGTAAATAACTTAGAATTAGTCTGGAATATTATCAAATTATTATATTGTGTAATTGAAAGGGAACGTATTAATTGGATACAGAATTGGTAAATAACTTAGAATTAGTCTGGAAAATTATCAAATTATTATATTGTGTAATTGTTTTAATTGGATACATAATGTATAAATAACTTAGAATTAGTCTGGAAAATAATCAAATTATTATATTGTGTAATTGTAAGGGAACGTATTAATTTGATACAGAATTGATAAATAACTTAGAATTAGTCTGGAAAATTATCAAATTATTATATTGTGTAATTGTATTAATTGGATACATAATTTATAAATAACTTAGAATTATTCTGGAAAATTATCAAATTATTATATTGTGTAATTGTAAGGGAACGTGATAATTGGATACATAATTGGTAAATAACTTTGAATTAGTCTGGAAAATTATTAAATTATTATATTGTGTAATTGTAAGGGAACGTATTAATTGGATACAGAATTGATAAATAACTTAGAATTAGTCTGGAAAATTATCAAATTATTATATTGTGTAATTGAAAGGGAACATATTAATTGGATACAGAATTGGTAAATAACTTAGAATTAGTCTGGAAAATTATCAAATTATTATATTGTGTAATTGTAAGGGAACGTATTAATTGGATACAGAATTGGTAAATAACTTAGAATTAGGCTGGAAAATTATCAAATTATTATATTGTGTAATTGTAAGGGAACGAATTAATTGGATACATAATTGGTAAATAACTTAGAATTAGTCTGGAAAATTATCAAATTATTATATTGTGTAATTGTAAGGGAACGTATTAATTGGATACAGAATTGGTAAATAACTTAGAATTAGTCTGGAATATTATCAAATTATTATATTGTGTAATTGTAAGGGAACGTATTAATTGGATACAGAATTGATAAATAACTTAGAATTAGCCTGGAAAATTATCAAATTATTATATTGTGTAATTGTAAGGGAACGTATTAATTGGATACAGAATTGATAAATAACTTAGAATTAGTCTGGAAAATTATCAAATTATTATATTGTGTAATTGTAAGGGAACGTATTAATTGGATACATAATTGGTAAATAACTTAGAATTAGTCTGGAAAATTATCAAATTATTATATTGTGTAATTGTAAGGGAACGTATTAATTGGATACATAATTGGTAAATAACTTAGAATTAGTCTGGAATATTATCAAATTATTATATTGTGTAATTGTAAGGGAACGTATTAATTGGATACAGAATTGGTAAATAACTTTGAATTAGTCTGGAAAATTATCAAATTATTATATTGTGTAATTGTATTAATTGGATACATAATGTTTAAATAACTTAGAATTAGTCTGGAAAATTATCAAATTATTATATTGTGTAATTGTAAGGGAACGTATTAATTGGATACAGAATTGGTAAATAACTTAGAATTAGTCTGGAAAATTAACAAATTATTATATTGTGTAATTGAAAGGGAACGTATTAATTGGATACAGAATTGGTAAATAACTTAGAATTAGTCTAAAAAATTATCAAATTATTATATTGTGTAATTGTAAGGGAACGTATTAATTGGATACAGAATTGGTAAATAACTTAGAAATAGTCTGGAAAATTATCAATTTATTATATTGTGTAATTGTAAGGGAACGTATTAATTGGATACAGAATTGGTAAATAACTTAGAATTAGTCTGGAAAATTATCAAATTATTATATTGTGTAATTGAAAGGGAATGTATTTATTGGATACATAATTGGTAAATAACTTAGAAATAGTCTGGAAAATTATCAAATTATTATATTGTGTAATATTAATCGAACGTATTAATTGGATACAGAATTGGTAAATAACTTAGAATTAGTCTGGAAAATTATCAAATTATTATATTGTGTCTGTTGTTTCGTTATTCTGTACAAAATCATCAAGAAAATTGTCAAACTTGTTAACATTTGTTATATCTGATTAAGCTGTTCGACTGCTATGTTTTCGAAGAATTCGATAATTATATTTTTATGGTCATAAAACAAGAAATTTTAATTTTTAAAAAATTATTTACAAAATAAAGCATCGAGGGATAAGGAGAAGAAAGATGAATAACCGAACTTATAAAGAGCTATTATTCTGAAAAGAAAACTTAAAATTAAAAAAAAATTGTTGTCTTTAAAAAGGGCCAATAAAATAAGCCGTCGAGAATTCTGACACTTTAATTATGTGAGAGGCAAATTTTAAAAAGATGTAAATTTAAAAAATATTTTCATTTTTTTTAATCAAGCAAAATAGTTAGAATTTCGCTTAAATATGTGCTACATAGAAGGAAATAATTGTCAAATATTTCACATTCATTGTTTCTTTGAAAAATTCGATTGCTCTGAAACTAACGGTATCGACTTAGGACTCCTGTAAGTACTTCTTCATTCGTTAGGATCTGCGTAATTTTTGAGAAATATCTTTTCAAAAAATGTTATTCTACGATTTCATATGATATCTTAATGTTCGATTTTCAGAATGAAAAATGAGCTTCAAGGTAATAAATGCTTTCCCAATTAAGAACCTTAAACTCACATCCCTATGACCATTACACTCATTCAGTCGCCACGGAATGATTTTATTTTCTTTTTCAAACTCAGTTTTCACCCCTTTTTATAATTCGACCTTTATGATATCATTTAAAATCAAAACAACATATTTAGGGTAGAATTTTTTTTTTTTTTTTTTTTTTTTTTTTTTTTTTTGGCTCGCAAATTGTAACTGCTAGAAAAGTCGATAGACATATTTCCAACCTAAATATCAAAGGCAACATTTAAAAGGCAACTCTTATCCAAATTTCCACGCCACACGAGCGAAGAAACATTTGATTCCAACGAATAAAAAATATTTCCTACTACTTGGATTTTAAAACGATTCTAGAATAAAAAGAAAATTAAATGAATTAATGCTTTGGATTGCACTAAACTTCATTTTGTACCAATTTTTCGTTCTGCATTGTACTTTCTTCTTTCTAGAATTCGTGAGGTGAAGATTTATTTCAAAAATCAAAATGGTATCTAAAGAGGAGAAATATTCGTGAATAAGGTCAAAGGAATTAATTGGGGAAGACATTTCTCTCCAACCGAATCCCACCAGTTCTGAGAAAAGAATTTACATGAATCATCAGCTATTAGGAAGAGCACTTGCCAAGGCCAGATTAAGACACTGTTTTAAATCATTTTTTAGTTCAATTCGTTACGACTTTTATATTCATATATAGAATCTGAAGTTTAGGAGCAAAACTTTTATGACTGGTTTCCATTCAACATTGTGCTTCGAATAAGCTAGTTTTACATCTTGCTGTCTCCAGTTTTAAACAGAAATGATAAATTATAAGAAAAAGGCTCGTTATTCTTATCTTAAACTATTCGCCTTTGGCGACCAGCCAGTTCGCCAATCTTAATGATCTTTAAAATTTTCAATTACTTTATGTAACTTGTCTTTAATAGGCTCTTCATCAAAATATTTTTAAGCTCCAAATTCTGATAGTCATATAATTCATTCAAACTATTATAAAGATCTTAAACCGTAATTTACTATTTTCTGTCAGCTCTCGTGAAATTTCAACTTTCAATTGAAGGGGAAATGATTAAACTGCAGTTAATATAAAAATCATTTATTTTGCTGAAACTAAGTTTTTTTTAAAAAAAATATGACTATTGAAAACGGAGTCGTTCAGCATTTATGTGCACTGTAGAATAATTTTCATAATTTATCTAATGTCTTAAGAATTATTCAATAGAAATTTCTCAGATTAATCAGCTTTTGGTTTTACTTTCAAAAAGATTAAAAGACGTGAATAAAAATATTTTATTTTGTTCCTGTCTAAAAATATGCTTCAAAAATTATGAAGTTTAAATTTTATGCACTTCTTTTTGTTCCTAAAATATTCTTGACACTTTAGCTTTTAAATTAATAAATGAATGTTTTTATCATCTGTCATCGAATCTGATCGATTTATGAAGTTTTGAATATAATAGTTTAGAACAGTCATCATTTTCATAATCTTAGGCCAATCAGTCTTGCAAAAATTCTGGGCGCTGATTGGCTTATCATCTTTGAGACGGTCGATGAAGTGGTCTAAAATCGCTCGCTTTTATTGAATAGTAATATTCAAATTTTCATAAATCAGTTAGGTTTCGTGATTGACTTAAATGATTGGTTTGAACTCTATTCATTTAAAATATTACAGTCTCAAAAATATACTGTTAAATATGATTCATAAAGCGGAGGATCCAGATAAAAGCTAAACATTCGTCAGTTATTAGAGCAATTATTGACTCAAGTAACATAAAATATAATTATTTATTTCATTTAGACCATTTTAATACATGTATTTCTATTATAAGAGATTTACAAATTATCCACTGGGCCCTGAATTGAAAGGTATATATATTAAACCATGTTTGTCTTAAATAAAGCAGATTTATTGAATTAGTAATGTACATATTAAAAGAGATCATAGAAAATTTTGTCTTTCATTCACATTTTAAAAATTTTACATTACTTATTTATTTCATTTCACACAGACACGTGCTGAAAATGACACTTTTCTAGGTTTGCAGTAATAATTAATTTATCTTTTTAATTTGATCTTTTGTCAGTATGATGGCAACATGTTCATAAAAGCTAGTTTTTTCCCATGTACGCATAACATGCTCATGCAGGTTCAATGTTTTTTTATTATTATTATTATTTTGTGCGAAATAAATAGTTGAAAAATATGGTTAAAATATTTTTTTAAAATTCATTAAAAAAAGGAACTTAGTTTGTCATTAAAAAGAAAGTTTTTTATATTTTAACTTGATGTAAAAATACTTTTTGTTCAAAGATATTTTTGTAAGTTATGGCGAAATGTCGCTTAATTTTTATTTAATTAAAATTCTAATTAAAAATTCAAAAAAATTACTCCGAAGTTAATATTCTCTAACTCCAAGGTATATATACATATGCCAAATATGGTGGCCATAGGTCGGACGGTCTGGCCAACGCACACACACACACATTGAACTTTATTGTAAGTATAGATTAGAGCGATTTCGATTTTTCTGAATTGACTGTTAGACTATTATTATAATTTAGACTATTATATAATTTATCCGATAGATAGAGTGCCTCAAAAGATATATAAATCGTCCTTCACTAAAATTAGATCTCAAGTAATTTTGTAATTATTTTCCATTTTTAGAATGATCATAAGAATGATGTGACAAAAATTAGTAAAACCCAATATAATTTTCAAAATAATATTAATAAAAATTGCATGTAATTGAAATAAATTATTTTTTTAAAAAAAATATTGCAATATTGCGAACCTTGAAAGCAAAATTCAATGTTAAACTTTGATTTTATTAAATAAGTCAGAGCAATCCATATTGTTTTGTAAAATTGCACTAAATTTTCGAGAAAAGCGTTTGCCGTAATTTCGTGAAAAACTATCAGAAAATTTGAAAAAATCAGATTTGACACTAAGACAATTTAAAAATGATTTGAATTATACATTGTTTTAAAAAGTTTTAAAGGTATTTAAACTTATTGGAAAATATTCCTACTTTTGAATTCTTAAGAATATATTTAACTGGCTGCACTTTTATGAGTTATGATTTATTAAGTTTTTCCGATAAATGCAAAAATGTCTCCAAATGTCTTTTCAAAAAATTAATAAAAAAATCCCTGCTGTTACTCAGAATTTATAATAGTTTAACATAAAAAAAATAGTAAAAAGGCAGTAGAAAAAAATTGTAAAAAATATTAGAAAGTGTGTGGGGGGGGGAGAAGAAATTTAACTTAAATGCACTATAAGCATGCTATTTCACTAGAAGATTTTTCATAAATATTGGCTTTTTGCATTTCATGTCTATTTTGACTAGCAATGTTTTCAGCCCCATGGATAGGGAATTCCTTTATGAGACTTATCTCTTGTACTTAATAGTATTTTTTTTTCTGGCGGGTTACTTTGGGGTTATAACCAAGGACGCAATGATTCGTGGGAACCTAAAAATTCAACATATTTCTTTGAATTTTGATTCAAAGATTTATTTGATTACAATACGTTTCAAATACATTGAAAACAAAAATATATAATTAGAGGTTGTAATTATTCTTAAAATTCATTCAGTTAAAAAAAATACACATTCAGAGACAATCAATAAAAAAATCCTACACTTACCACACAACCCCACCTCAAAATTTTGTTTTCATTCTGTCGACAAAAGTGTCCAAAATGCATGCTCAGTTTTCTCCATTACACTACGAAGCACAAGACGATCACGAATAGTTGCGGTCAATCGGTGGTGGACTGTCTGGGTGTAGCTCCTAGATTGCCGGTGCACAAGTGAATCAATTAGGAGAATATTGTTAGCCGCCAAATAAATAAATTAGTAAAAAATACGAATTCCGTGCATTGTATAATGTTAAAATAATATAGATGCTTTATTAAATATAATTGGCCTGTTTACTTGGTTATTACGGTATTTATAAATACCGTCGTATATTTAATTGGTATTCTTCACAAACATGGACACCGCGCAATGCTAAAGTATAGTAAATAAATAAAAACGCACGCATTTTTCACGAAAATACTAAAACAAAAAGAATCTAAAATCAATCATTTACATGCTTTTAAGTTTAAAATCTGCTGAAGTGTGAAACTGACCCGACCAATTAATTATAAAAAAAAAAAAAAAGAATCTCCTGAAGTGCAGTGTGAAATTGCTTAAATCTACCACTAGTTGCGACAATGATGAAGTAACAACTTGTTCTAGCCCAGGACGATCCAATTTGCTAATCATTCAGATATCTCCGAATCGTAAAGATACCCAAATAGTAGCGACGGGCATACGAAAATTAAAAGCAGTTCATATCCTTTTGAACAAATAACGGATTAACAATTCGACGAGTTCAAAAAATAATTACATTGCAGTATTGAAACTTTAAATAAATATATACAGAACCTAAGACAATTCTTACATATAAAACATTTACAAATTTTATGCAGTAATAAATTAAAAAAGAAATTTTTAAAAATTAGAATAAAAATAATAAATAAAAGATACATTTGATTAAATTGCTAAAAAAATCGTTGCTAAATGCCAATTAAAAGGGGTGTTTAAAAATTAATTTAGAAAATATTAGAAAATAGAATTTTAAGGGGTTTTTTTTAGGCTTTAGGTATAAACCCCTTATGTGCCAACAAGTATAATACAAGGCTTACAAATGTACTCAACTGATAACAGGGGGAATTTTCATACGGATAAGATACAGGTACGAATTCAAATCAAAAGGGGAAAAAATATACACAAATTGCTCACATGCAAAAGGGAATATTCAGTAATTAAGATTATACAATGGGAAAGGTTCCGGAAACATGAGCAAAGTAAGAATATTCAAAATAGAAATATATAAAGCAGAAAAAGATTCATTTAGAGAAGTATAAGATACCAAATAATATCTATGAATGAAACCAGAAGAATAGTCCTCTGAAAGAAACAAACCATACATGAGAAAATAAAATTAAGTTTTTAATAAGCGAATCAAATAACCTCGCCATTTTAATTTTTGGTTTATAGCTGAGTTCAATAAAGGATCTTCAGATATGTGAATTCCTGTAGAGAAGCTGTCCACCCTTAAAGATAAATTTTCTACCTTTTAGAGGATTTAGACTGTTCAAGGTCATAATTGGGGCGGGGGGAGTGAGACAGAACAAGGAGACAGGTGATGAAAAGAGTCAACTAGAGTTTTCGAGTTCCACTTCATCTACACATTTGTGAATCTTTCTATGAAGAGAATTTTAAAAATACTAGATATCCATTAAACGAAGTATTTAGAATTAACTTTTCTGAATACAAAATATACGTAGCAAATATTCGCATTAGATCTATTCAATGATTAGATCTAATATTTGAACAATTTTTTCAAAATTAAAAAATACATGTCATTTTGTTTTGTTATATTTGTATGTAGTTTGTTTGAAATTAGCACTTCCATGCTATGCTGAGTTTTACTCATTAAAACTATTAGTTGAAAAAAAAAATAGATTTAAATTATCACTATATTCAAAGTAGAAGTTCAGTACGGAGGAGTCATCATTAAATATTTTAAAACATGAGCTGTTAAACTTCTTTCTGAAAAAATATACGAGATATCACCAGTCTTAAATTCATCTATTTCGATGAATAGTGAATAGGCTTAACATAGAAGGATCTCGGTGATAAAGATGAATGGACAAATCCAAAAAAAAAAAAAAAAAGAACAAATCATCAGATGATGTATTATTTTTTAAACCACGTGTGCTAACTTAAAATTGCGCATCATTTTTTCAATATAAAACCTTTTCCAGTTCTTTTTTTATGAATCGATAACAGAATACTTTTTACTACGCTGTACAATGCGTAGATTCAGCTTCACAAGCAAAAAATCTATAACGCCTATCTTTTTGCGACAGGAATGAAAGTCTTCCTAAATGTGTTAGTGACCGCTATCCTGTACCGAACTGCCATTGCCGTTCATACAGTATTCGATAAGAATCCGACTTTCCTTTGCGCGCAGAGCTTTGAATGAAAACCATTGTCTTACTCCTTTGTGTATTTTCTCCTGTTTCAAGATCTCACGTTTCTCCATTCTTTTCCCATCTAGTCGAATTATAAGCGAATGGAATCGTGGAAAAGTTCAATAATCGATTTTTTAGTGTTTATTTCGTAACTTATTTATTCTCCTTTAAAGAATGCACATTTTTGACGTAGAAGACATCTTTGGATTCGATCGGCATGATGAACAATGTTCCTATTTGGTTACAATGGAAGTTGCGGCATTAGAAATTGGGCCAGACAAGAGTTAACTAATGGAGTGCTAGTTGTATCGGTGGGTTTTCAAAGAAATACTTAACCTAAAACTGAAAAAAAAAATAATAAGACGCATATTTTTAAAAATATATTCATACTATTTTAAAATATAATAAAGTAATATTTTGAAAATCCAATATTACATATTTGGATTATTTAACAGTCAAATAATCCAAAATTAATACTATTAGAATTCGTAATTTTAGTGAATATGCCAAAGATATAACTTAATATAATAATAATTATTTGAATGTTATATTTTTAGTTTATTTTACTTCTTAGGCACAAATGTCATGAAATTGTGTACTCATCAATCAATAACTTTCGTATCAAAAAAATTGGTTTTTGGCTCCACTCTGTATTTCCCTACTAAATAATACTAAGATCTGGCAAACTTTTAAAATGAGGGAAGGCCACTTCTCGGTTCCAACAAGACAGCGAAAAGAAGGACCTGACTTCTTGAAAGTGATAAACTAAGAAAGACAGAGTTCGCCGGCGTCCTGGGGTAGGGGTAGCGCGTCTTCCTCGTGATCTGCGCGTCCTGGGTTCGAGTCCCAGTTCGGGCATGGTCGTTCTTCATCTGTTCTATCTGTGATATGTGTGAATCTGCCCCCCTGTAAAAAGGGGTTGTGTAGGCGAATGTGATGCGTGAGTAACTAAGATGTACTCTTGGCGCTACTAAAACAAGAGACGCTCCCTTGGCTTAAAATCGCTGACGTCGTCAGCGATCTTTTCCAATCGAGTGCCATTATAAATAACAGAAATGACTCAAACGGCATTTTGGCGGTCACGTCTGTGTGTGACTATATTGATGCTTTCGTGGATTTAATTCATACAGTATATTGGCACTCTGCCAATATGCATGAGATTTTTTATCACAATTTTCGTTAGTTAATTTGTGTTAATCACATCTACGACTTTGTTAATAAAATAACAGCCTGTCTAAATGGGTACATCTTCTAATTACAAAATAAAAAGAAACTAAGGCCAATAAAAATTTAGAAACTGATTCGTCAAAAAAAGAGCAAGACAGCAGTGAATAGTTAAAAAAATCTGCAGGCCAACATTCGGTGTTGGAAATTTTGTTAACTAAATTTATACATTTCATATACATTGGTAACAAATATGACTAGTTTTTGTCCATCAGCTCTTGTTTGTGAGATATGCCAAAATCCTGGTTTAAGTTAACAGGTCAAATTAAACTTAACATACTGCACTAAATTAAAAACTTTTCCTAAATGAAATATATAAAGCACTTTAATTGATTTAAGTAAGTCGCAATTTCGAAAATCTATAATAGTCAAGTTAAAGATTAGAAATGAGAAGAATCAAATAAAATGAAGTCATTTTGTTTTACTCCAAATTTTTTTTAATTTAATATTCTCTTTTTTTATTTACACTTTGTTAATACGGTCTTTTTTTTTTTTTTTTTTTTTTGCATATTTCAACAGTAGCACCACATCAAATGAGCTGATATTAGTTCTCTATTGTCTTTGAAGTCTCTAAGTCCTTGATGAATCGTTCAGCTGTATCTGCGTGAATGCCCAAAATTTTCAGAAAAACTGTCTAAATGGCTTTGCAAGTCACAAATATGTTCATTTGGCAACAAAAATCTCCTTTGCTAATCAAAATAATTTTCAGTCTTGAGATCATCCAAAAATCTCGTTACGCATGGCTGAAGGAGATCCACGCTTTTGGTTCATTCTTGGAATCCAAGGAATGAAAATTATTGAAGAGATGCCTGATTTAGCGACCATAACAAATTTCTGCTCTGCTTACTATTGTACTTATTCCATGATATTTTTAATTATATTTATATAAAGCAAGAGCTATTTGATGATGAGTTCTCTTGAAACAGTTTCATTAACCTTATCTTTAAATACAGTAAAAAGTTCACAACTGGCCTTTATTTCTTCAAAAAAAAAAATGTGTGTTGTTTGTTGGACTAGTTTTCTCTAAGCCAATAATATTGTTTTATCTATTATTACATAATCACAAAAAAGAATATTTTATGAGGTATCTTTGCTCCAAAAAGATAGCTAACCATTTTTAGATACACACGAAATCTCCATTAAAGTTTGTAAACTTCTTCATAACCAAAACTATATTAACATATTGCGTTCTTATTCAGCATAAGATTTTCGATTTAAGAACAAATATTAATAAACTTTCTGTTTTTCGTTTCATATATTTCTATTGTTCGAGAATAACTCACTCTTTTAAAGTTTGAAATGTTTTATAATTTGGCTACATTAAATCTTAAAAAGTGGAACTGATAGAAAAAAAAATTATATAAAACCAGTCCACCCAACTTAATTAAGATCAGTTAAAAAAATTCCAAGAATCAAGTAAAAAAAAAAGAAATTTTAATCCCTAATAAATCGTCTATTTTTAGCAAATGAATAATCATGTGACTTCACTCAATAACAAAATTTCTTTTATTGAAATCGTATGACATTAACATCTAATTTCATCTCTACAACATCCAGTCGCTGTTTGAGTTTGCTTGCCTTGTAACTACTACAAGACAAGGGCTTTAGTATTCTTTTCTACTGGGTTCCGAGTCATTTGGGGTATTTTGGGTAATGAAAGGACAGATTTTGCAGCTAAATCTGCGTCATCATTTCTGGCAGAATCCATCATAATTTGTGAAGCTACCCAAGCAGCAAGAGAAGTCGCTAAACGATTGGCCAAGCATCGCATCCATCTGATATACACCGTCCGTATTTTGCCAATGTCACCTTTGCATTGGCGCGACATCGGATTCTGACCATATTTTTTTCTGTCGCCTCTGAAGATCGCTTTTTCATCGGGGCGAACTCCTACGGCGACTTAGTGAAAAAGACCGGCTCAAAGCAATCGGCCCATAGTCGCCTCGATGTCGGGAAAGTTGTTTTTCCTAGGCGGCGCTATGCGAACATATTTTAGAAATTTCCCATGAATCACCTGGCGTGTATTGGATTTTGAAATTCAACCAGCAACGTACTGTCATTTCAAGAAACTTGGTAAGTGTAAAGTATTTATTATTATATATTTGTAAATAATATATTATTTATTCTAAATAGTGAATAAAAAATTTTATTTTTGTTGAAGCCGTTCGAACTTGTTGCTTACCTGAAACATGGAGTTGCACGTGATATTATTAGCGTTAGGCGTAAGCGACCATTATCATTTCTTTTCTTGTTTGTATTCTTTTCAAGTGATTTTATTTCTTATCTTTTTTTTTGTGTGTGTGTTTTTAAATTATTGCAGATATTTTTCCATTTCATTTACAATGCCTTTCCTTTTGTTAACAACAATTTCTAATGAAAAAAGTTTTTAAAAAATATTAAATTGCGTTCTTATGTTTTGGTTTTGCAATAACATTTGTTATTATTTTTATTTCGACATAAGGCTAAAAAAATAGATTAGTAGAATATATTTATTGTAAATTTCAAAAAAAAAAAAATCTTTAAAACTTGCAATTATGTAGTTATATTTCAATACTCTTATGTGAATAGTTTATAATTATTTCACCTTTCATGAAATAGTAACATAAATTTTACACCTATTAGTTTATATTATTTTTCTCTAGTGTCCTAAACATTATTATAATATTTGCCTATATAGTTCATTATCAGATTGAAAACATTATCAAGCTTATGAAGTTCTATAAGACTTTTACTCCTTAATTACATATCTCCAATTGTCAACAAATATTTTATTTGTACTTTTAAAAGAAGTGAAAGCTCAATTATTCTAATTAAGGAATATGTTTTTTAGGTTCATCAAATCTACAAAAAGAAGAGTGAACTTGAAGAAAAGTATATGTATAATTCTTTATATGTATTATCAGCAAAATATGAAATCCAGTATTCTATAGAATGCCCAAGCATTGTATATAATGCCTAAAACAAGCCAGTAATGTATGAAACAATTTGTATTTCATACATTTTCTGACCATTCTATAGAATGCCAAATGACAACCTGGCAAGGTATGAAATACATCTCTCATTCAATGAAATAAAAATTTTGTGCAACCTTTGTTTCAAAACTGAAAATGTAATTAAAGATAAAATAAATTTTAAAATTGATCTATAAATATAAACAAAAAAAATTTTCTCACTATTTTTTTTTTGGAAACTACTGTGCAAGTTTCTATTCCTGACTTTAAAAAAGAGCAAAATATTGGAAGTTATAATTAATGTGACGGAGTATGGTTTCTACCTACTTGGAACATCAGAAGGAAATTTAAAACAATTATATGTGAGACAATTATATGTCCCAATTCACTTTATATCCTAAGAACTTGTTTAGAATTGAAGATATTCCAAATCACAAAATTTCTCTCTGGTCAGTTGCAATTACTCAGAGCAGTGGAAGCAATCAAGGATTTATCAGATGTATGTGTTAAAGTGCCAAAATTGTAGTAAAACTTCAAAATGTTGCAATGTGATAGGCTTGAATAACAAGTAGGTAAATTTTAATTTCTGATTTTTTTTTATCTGAAAACTTATTTGCCTTAATTAGAAAGGCATAAATTTTGTTTTGTGCAACTTTTATTTTTCTATATAATTTGAATAAATTTTTTTTAATGGCAACCTCATTATTTTTTCAGACTGACAATTCAAGTGATTTTAATTCTATTTAGCTTAATTTTAATTCTATTATTCTATAAAGTATTAAATAACATTTTTATATTTTGGTATTGAAATAACATTTGTGTAATTATTTTTATTTTGACATGAGGCTAAAAAAAAAGTTTAGCAGAATGTATTTATTTTAAACTTCAAAAAATAAAAAAAAAAATCTTTAAAACTTGAGATTATGCAGGCACTTTTGAGTTCTCTTATATGAATAGTTTCAAAGTATTTCGCATTTCATATAACAGTAACATAAATTTTACTCCCATTAGTTTGAGTTTTTTTTTCTTTATTATCCTAAACATTATTATAAAGTTTGCTTACACAGTCCAGTATCAGAACAAAAATATTATGCTTATGAAGTTCTATAAGACTTTTGCTTGTTAATTACTCATGTCCACTTGTCAAAAAATGTTTTATTTGTACTTTTAAATGAAGCGAAATCTCAATTACTATTATAATGGTTTTCTAGGTTCAGCAAAAAGGAAAAATGAAATGTATAAATAAATGTATAATTCTTTATATGTAGCTGAAGATTCAGTTATACATATATATAATATTTATATAAATGTATGTGGATTTATAGAAATTTCAAACTCTTCAAGTATTACATAATAAATAAAGTTTAAATAAATTTTTTATAAATAACTATGTGTCAATATTATTTATTCTTGTAAATTATAAGTCATAGTTTCAGGATTTTGCTCGGGTGTATAAGTCATTACAGAAAATTCAGTAAAAAATTTCAAGTAAATTATTATTTTACTTTGTATTTCTAAAATATTATTTAATGAAGGTCTTTGTAAATAAATTGTTTTGCATAGTTGTTTTTCTTTTCTCCTAAAAATAAAGAGGGGAAAATAATAATTAAAAAAATATTTGTCTAAAGAAATTTTGTATAATTGAAAGTAATGTTTATATTTTTAGGTATGGAGTTTTTGTGAAATATTCAGAGAATCATAGATCAAATTTGGTTCTTGTGCCATGAAACAAAACCAAACTAATCATAGATTTAAAAAAATTAGAAATTTGAAGTAAATTGTTAATTTGTGCTTGTAAAATGTTATCAATCGGACATTAGCTAACACTAACATTTGTAATGAGGTATAAAATTTCTACACTATAAAGTAACTTTGTAAGTTAATAATAAATAAGATTTCGTATAAGTGAAAGAAGTGTTGTATTTTTGTGCATGGAATTTTTGTGAAACATATTTTTCAAATATTCAGAGTTAATCATAGATCAAATTTGGTTATTTTGCCACAAATCTAAACCTCACTAAACATAAATTATGAAAATATTAGAAATTTGAAGTAGGTTATTAAATAAGAAGTAAGTTTGTGCTTGTAAATTGTTGTTTATTGAATACACTAACATTTATAATGAGGTTTAAAATTAATGCAATATGAAGTAACTCTGTAAATTAATAGTAAATAAAATTTCCTATATTGGGAAGAAGTGTTCCATGTTTGGGTATGGAATTTTTGTGAAATATTCAGTGTTAATCATTAATTAAATTTGGTTCTTGTACTACAAAACCAAACAACTAACTATAGATCAAGAAAATATTAGAAATTTGAAGTAAATTATTAATTTGTGCTTGTAAAATGTTATATTCTGGACATCAACTGACACTAACATTTATAATGTGTAAAATTTCTACAACTTGAAGTAACTTTGCATGTTAATAGTAAATATAAGGAATTTAGTAGAATTGAAAGAAGTGCTGCATTTTTGTGTGTGGAATTTTTGAGAAATATTCAGTGTTAATCAAAGATCAAATTTAATTCTTGTGCCATAAAACCAAACTAATCATAGATAATAAAAAAAATATTAGAAATTTGAAGTAAATTATTATTTTGTGCTTGTAAAATGTTATCTATTGGACATTAGCTAACACTAAAATTTATAATGAGGTATAAAATTTCTTCATGAAGTAATTTTGTAAAGTCAATAGTAAATAGAATCAGTAAAATTGAAAGAAGAATTACTTTTTTGTATATGGAATTTTTATGAAACATATTTGTGAAGTATTCGGGGTTTAACATAGATCAAATTTGGTTATTTTGCTACGAATCTAAACCTCACTAAACATAAATTATGAAAATATTAGAAATTTGAAGTAACTTATTAATTTGTGCTTGTAAAATATTTTCTATTGAAGAAACTTATAATAGGAATTATATAATTTAGTGTTTTAAACTATTTTTAACCAATGCATTAAATTTTAGGGTGTTAAAATAGGAATTTGTGTTTTATTCATTATTCTTTAGGAATTATTTGTTCATTACTTACATTAAGCAATATAAAAGTGTGTATAGTAAAAAAAAATATTTTTTTAATAAGAATTATATATTTTTCTGTTTCGAATTTTTATAAAATAGCTTTTAAAAACAGATGATATAGGCAATATATATAATACATCTACTTTTAAATTTCTAATATCAATTAAAATCATACTGATTAATTATATAATTGAAACTATGATTATGTTATTTCTTCCCATCCATTAAACAATGAAAATAAATAGGAATGAAGGAAATAAATCTTATATGTAGATAGATGTTCAGGGGATCAAATTTAAAATTATTTCAGATAATTTTAACATTTGTTTATTTTTTTAAAGAGCAGTAAAAAAATGTCTTTTAAACATTTTATAGGGTAAGATTGTGGTAAAATCTATGCTATAATAATAGTTAAAAAAAGCTGGAAGAATTGTTAGAATGACATTTTCCATGAATTTTTTATCAAAAGCAAGTATTTTATGGAATTTTAAATTTATCAAAATAAGTAACAAACACTATTATTAATAGGTAAAAAAGAAAAGTAAACTATTCAAAATATCTCGTATTTTCAGTCTTTTGACAAAATTTTGAAAGTATGATAGTTTTAAATATTATGACACTAGTTTCTAGAGTTTGAGAAAATTGAATAACCATTAAACTAATATTTCAATTTGACACCAGCAAGTGTTCAGAAATAAATTGCCTAATGATTGGTATTTGGTTGCCCATTTTAAAATACATGGGGAAATGATTGGTATTGGGTCGCCGATTGTTAAAACACATGGGGAAATGATTGGTATTGGATCGCCCATTGATAAAACAGGTCGCGAAATGCTTGGTATAACGTCGCCCGTGATAATAACAAGTCGCCAAAGGATCGGCGAATTCGTCGAAAACAAGTCGGGGCGACCATCGCGCGGCGAACCGCCGGGGGACATGATCAATGTCGGGGCGAGATCGGAGGCGATCTCGCTCGTTCCGTGGGGCGATGCTTGGCCAACGATCTTTTGCTGCTTGGGTAAGATACCGTTTGTTGGTCGACTCTTTTCTATTCGACAGGAAGCATGGGATTTACAGATCCACAGCAAGTTACTGTCAATAAAACCACAAATGGTTTTCTCCTCCTATGAGAGGTTGAAATCAAATTGACACGATTCCGTATAGGTGACTCGTGTTTCACTCACCGTCATCTACTCTTTGGTGGAATGGTACCGATTCGTCCCCTTCATCGCATGAGACACCTTTTAGTTGAAGATCTGTCCTTTGACTCTTATCGCTATTGACATTTTCATTCAACTCCTTTTAACCTGAAGGACTTGAATGGCAAGATATACTACCCAAATGTTTTTTTTTTTTTTTTAATTTTTAAGGTTAGTTGGCTTTCTTATGTGGATTTATTCTTTGCTTATTATTTCATTCGTATTGGAATCTTTCTGAAAAATCATACTTTTTATCTTTTAAATGAGTTTTTAAATTAGGAACGACAATGATATTTTAAAATTTTACTTTCTCGCTATTTTATTTGCATTCAACAAATATTTGGCGGAGTTTAGCCAAGAATGTCTCTTGCACTAGAAACCTCCATTAACCAGCCCACCCTCTCTAAAATCTCAGACAAATGAAACTGATAGAACGTTTAATATCTAACAGCATATACCGCTGTGAAGTTACATCAGGCCATTTGCCTCCTGTAAAGAGTGCAATAGTTTCGAAAATGGAATAATCGTGATGCATTAATGTATTTCTTGTTATATTGAGTTAATTCCTTATTTAAAATAATAATAATCTTTTTTTCGCTTCTTTGAAAACGTAGTATGCGACGGGAAAGTATAATAAAATAGATTTTAAAAATGGCATCGAAATTATATGAATCACTTCGTTTTTCTTTTTCTGGCTCGAAAAACTCATTTCTGGACACTGTGAACTGACTCAAAAAAGGAACAAGCTAGATGATATTTTGGAGCTTATTACTATGTTATGAGGGTGCTGCCTATACCGCCCAGCAATGCCAGGAATCTGCGGAGCTGCTGTTTTGGATTGAAAAAAAGAAATATAAACAATAATAAATGGATAATTATAAAAAAAAAGTTTCCGAAAAATAAACGTGGCAGAAACACGTCTCGCTTTTACAAAGATATAAATAAAAATATTATGCACCAAATATCGAACATCCAAATGTTTACGAGAACATTCAGTTTAAATAAGTTAAAAATACGTTTATTACGAGGTCAGATGGTCTAGCCGAAGTAAATCATTGGTGATACAATGAATTTTATAAGCTAAAACTTATGTTTATTGCTGCTTTCAAGAACAGTATTTAATCTGGTTTCATCTAGTTTTCTCTGTTATGAAACGAAACGCGGCGCATATTAAAAAGACGAATTTGGATTTCACTTCAACTACTGTCATTTCCGTTATTACAAGAAAAAACTCGAATTTTCATGATGTATATAATACGAGTATCAAAAGTTTGAACGTTACTTTTGTGATTAAAGCCTTATCCGTTACTAATATTACCGACATCATTAAATTAAATAACCGTTAATTCATCGAGCCGTTAAAGGGCGGCCGTTACACATTTTTTGACGCCAGCAAGAACTGTAAATTATTTGGTTTTATAGGTTCTTAATTGCATCGCACATAAAACTGATGCCTCGTAACTGTTGTTGACTCTCTCTGAGCCCTCTCAATCCTCTTCATACTCAATTTTAATATTTTTCCAACTTTTACGCAAGCGAGTGAGGAGCTCACATTTTTGTCCCGAAGGTCTTTTAACCGTTATGGATTCTTTCTTGAAACTAAAATCAGCTAATGACTCGAAAATGCCCACTTTTTCCCATCGGTTTAATGGCAATATCTTCGGGTGATTTTGATTTCATTTTTAAAGAAAATTAAAGTATATGAAACATATTTTTTACTCTACTTATTTTAAACCATTCCGGTTGACTCACAACTGGCGAAACATCCTCGTTCACAACTGGATATTCTTAAGTTTCCTTCAGTATTTTTAGAAAGATTTATTTTGCTTTAATATAATTCAGAATGAAATAATATTGATCTTACATTATAAATAAAAGTCATTGTAGGTACGTAAGTTCCACTTCTCCTCCTAAACTCCTCCCGCTTTCAATTTTTTTTTTTTTTTTTTTTTTCCAAATTTTGCTCACTTGGTCTTTAAGATAAGGGAAAGAGTACTGTCAACTTTTCAAAGTGCATAATCATTTAAGTATTCAATGAATTAGAAATGAATCGAAATTCAGCCATTCTTTTGCAAGAACTTCGGAGAAAATAATTTTAAACGAATAACCTTAACAAAACTTAATAAACGAAATAATCTTATTTCTTCTAGTTCAAATTTTTGTCATTTCGGTACTATCAATTCCTTTTTTGTGCAACTCTTTCAACTGTTAAGAATTTTTTTAAAATATAAACTTTTTTACCACTACATTTTTAATTTCAGTTTGCATTAAATTATTACTTTTACTTCAAAGCAGTGGATTGAACCGTTCAAACGCAGATGAGAAAAGCGTAAGCCCTTATGATCAAATGAAGCAGATGTGCGCAGACAATGGCTGATCAGGCTACGGAAAATGAACCCATTTTTCACAAAAACTTCGAAGGAAATTATTCCAAAGAAAAAAATTTTAAACAATAACAGTTTCGTTTTTGCGCAATTTTTCTTTCAGATGCTATCAATTTCTTAGAAAATTTAAAGCAGGTGATATTGAAGCAAGGAAGTAATTAACTGCTCCTCAGCTGGGCAACGTTACAGCTTTGAGCTACTCTGTCACTATTCAGTTTCTGTTTCATTTTTTTATTTCTAATTAATTCAATTTTTTATTTCTTTGTTAATGGCATGGAAGTAGTGATCTACCAATGCCTAAAAGCAAATTAGTGAAATCCGGAAAAGTAAAGCTTTTGAAAGCGCATAAAACAAATGTTCAATGCCAGCAGCAGCTTCAAACTATGAGAAATAATCAAAAATGTGTTTATTTTTTGTAGTCACTTCGCAGAAAATATCCTAGAAAATATTGTTTTAAACCATCTTAAAATTAAAAATTTTATCTTTTTAACAGTGTCAGTTCCATTTCTGTGCAGTTTTTTTCAATCGCTATTAATATTTTTAAAAAGCTTTAGCTCAGATTATTCTAAAATAAGGAAATTTACTGGTAATTCTTCGCTAAACAACTTTATAGATTTTGAACTACTCTACAACTAATTTTTTATGACTTTCACTTTTATGTCAATACATATCTGTTGGCGATGGGTTTTTTTGTTTTTTTTGTTTGTTTCTTTGCACCAAATTCATGATAATATATATCATAATTTTTAAAATTTTCCGAATCAAACATCGGATTCTTGAACAATCTCATACTTATTTAATTATTTTAGAAAATCCACTAAAAGAACGACAAATCGCAAAGAATTTCGTTAGAATGACAAGATAGCATAAAAATGAAAAATTTTGGAATAAAGACAAACGATTCCAAAATGCTCAAGCAGACGATTTTAATTTTCTGTTCTGACAAAATTCGTGAATAGATGATTTTAACTAGAATAATTTCAAGAATTGCAAAAGGATAAATATCATCTGTTCGTAGTTCTCCTTAAAAATAACACTAGAATGTTTTATTACATTCAGTATCAATGCTTTCATTTATAAAATGAATTTTACTTAAATACTTTACTGGATATTTATTTGCAGATTATTTTTACAGAATTATTGTATAATTCTGTAAAAATAATTTTAACAAATCAACATTAAGGTTATTAGGAAAACTATTTGAGTTCTTGTTTGGGTTGCCAATATTGGCGACAATCACGGAGGCACATGACACTAAGATTCAATTCTATTTAGCTTTATTTAAATTCAAGCATAAATCAATCGCTAAACCGGAAAGGAATATGACAAGAGTAAATAAACCAGATGCACGTCGACAGCAGTCTCTTCAGACTATGAGAAATCAAGAATGTTTTACCTTTCTTAGACAGAAATTTCGGAGGAAATTAATGCAAGAAAAAGTTATACAATTATAAAATTAAAACTTTTACCTTTTCACTGGTACCAATTTAATTTTTGTGCAATCTTTCTTTCAATAGATCTTCAGAAATTTAATATAGATTGTTTTGAAATAGAAAATGTGTAGGCATGCACTCCTTTGCTGGTAAACGTTAAAACTTTTAACTATTCTTCACCTTTTTTATAATATCTCTTTTATTTCAATACATACATCTTTTTAAAGGGGTTTTGATATTATAAATAATAACCAATTTGTTCCCCCAGGTTATTACTTTTTAGGCAGTTAAAGTAAAAATATAAAATGTTTCTTTAAAAAAAAAACATTACTATACTTTTTGATAAGACTGGAAAACTTTAATACAAGTATTATCAATTAATTCAAATTATTGCATAAGCAGATTGAAAAATAGGTGTAATGTGAAATAAAAGTGAACTGAAAATCCTACTTTGGAGTTATTGTCTAAAAAAAGAAAATATTTTTTAAATTTTAATTTTGATATTGACAAAAGCACTCATTTGGATATTTTGATGCTCTAGTAATTTTAAAGATGTCGTTTCAGTGTGTGTGTCAAATGAAATTTTTAAAAATTAAAATAAAGAAAAAAATGTAGGGAAATGAAATCGATACTATTGCTTTGAATTTTAAAATATTACAAAACCCATTTTATATGATCATAATTTGGAAAGATATGATCATCAATTTCCATAGTAAGTCATAGTGATTGGCCAATAGTTAAACCTTGATTTCATTACATTTTTTCCCTCTAACTAAATGGGTCTTTTGGGGATACGGCGAACGCTTTCCAGAACAATTCTAATAATATTTTGTAGCCCCATTAATTTGCGAAATGTTGAATTAAGTGCAACTATAAAAAAATGAAACTATATTGTTTACATTTGACTGTTTCCATTCAAGAATAAGTAATAAGAGCAATTTCTGTGCTACTTAGGCTACCATTTTATACATATAAGTATTTTATACAAAAGGGGGCTGCATAAAATAAAAACATTGCACCTCGAAAGATTTTGATCTCGTGTAGTGCCGGGTATATCAGTTTGTAATAAAATAAACTTCTAATAATTAAAAAGGTAATTTTTTTTGTCTAATTACTTGCTTGTAAATGAAAGATTTTTTTATACGACTGATACTCAAAACTTTACGTACTTTAAACTTAAGATACGTACTTTAAAGATTAAGAATTTATTTTTCTTTTTCTTTTCGAGCATTTTTTAATTGAAATTCGTTACTTAATTAATTGAAAATTTTAATTTGAAAACATTATTAAAAATAAAAGATTTTTACATTATTTTAAAATTTGCGAAACATTTTTAATGATTTCAGTTTAAATACCATGCAGTTATTTTTCCTTAATTTGACAATTTTCAAAAATATTTTTTTACATAACATCCAACAATAATTTTCATTGTTACAAGAAATTCAATCTATTTTATTGTTTAATTATATGATTTTTTTTTATATCGCATCATGCTAAGGAAGGAAGATTCTGTTTATTATTTGGGTAGTTTGCATAAAGAAGAAGAGTTATAGAAGAGAACTGAGTAAGGCGACATGCAATCAAAATATAGATAATTGAGATATTTATGCTTTTATTAAATTAACTTTCAATTATTCCATTGAGATGGTTCATACATACAATTAATAGACAGGTATGAAACTATTAAGATAACACAGCTTTAATGGCTACCGCTATTTCATTCTTAAGAATTTGCTATGTAGAAAATCTTGAACATGAAGTTATGCATTAGAGATTGAATTAAAATTAACAATAATAATAGCGGTAAACTAGTTGGTTACCAAAGACGATTAGTTAATAAAATGTTAAAGTATTTAAAAAAGCATGAAAACGTGATTATAATAATTCCTTATACCAATCGTGTTTGTTTAGTGGGGGAGGGGGGAATGCTGTCAAATGGAATATAGTTTTCAGGAGCTAATTTTGTTGATGTTCGATGAAAAAAGTTTGGATGATTTGGACGATAGTTTGGATGATTATCATCAGATAAGAGATTTTAAATTATGAGTTACTTTTGAAATTATAAATGGAGTGTAAAACATAAAATCTTATTAATCAAAGTTAACAATTTCATGTTTAGAATCAAAAATAAATCATCATTAATCAGATTTCATGTCAGCACATTAATATTTCTTTTTCTGCTACTATCCTCTATTAAGGCGACTATCTTGAAAAATACCTTTTTTATACGAAAATGGGATTCTTTTTTTATTTAATAATGTTTTAATAGTTTTCTTCAAAAAAACTGTTCGAAGTTTGTTTCGAACTAATTTTTTCTGAAGTTAAGCAAGATTTCATATTTCATTTATATATATACGTTTTAATGCTATTTTACATCGATCAACAATATTTGATAGAATTTTCTTACGAAAAACCTCATACGTTAAAATCTTATGCAAATGCTCTGTTCAAATTTAATATAATTCCTGAAACGCCATTCTTCACAATGGGAAAAAAAATCGAAAGTTTCGTATTGTTTATTAGTCGAACCCTAATATTTAAAAAATGAATACGAAAACAAATTATTTCTTAGTTCAGGGACTAAGTAATATATCTCTTTAAGCTATCTGCAAAATTTTAATTAATCATTTGATAAACCTCTAAACCAAAAGATTTTTAAATCCTTTTTTTTTAATTTTTAATCATTTAACTGGTATAGTTTAGTTTTTGTAGATATTTTTTCGGTCTTTTTTTAAGCGGAAATTCAAAAATATTATTGTTTTAGAGTGTTTTTCAAAAAATTAAAACTGCACGTAGTCACATACTTTGATGTACTTTTGATGCGTTAAGCAATAAATGGCAGTTGAAGAGAATTAACGTGCTGAACAGTAGGATGGAACGAAATTTGCCTTTTAATTTATTATTTTTTTTAAATTTAGATTTTAATTTAGTAATGGTGGGGAAAAATTGCCTTTTAGGTTCAAAAAGAATTTTAAAAAATTTGGTTACAGTGCTAGAACATCTTGAGGTGACACAAAGATCTTAAAGTTTATTAAAAAAAATCGAAAAACTATGAGCTTTGATAAAACATTTTTTATGAATTTTTCCTACATATAACGTTACAAAATATGGTTTTAAATGCATTTTCAAACATTACAACTGGAAAATTTATTAATTACAAAATATAATAATAATAATAAATATTTTTATGTCAAATTTCGTGTTTCTTCTGTATCTTTAATGATTACAAATATTATTGCTGTAAAATGTTTGTTTCTACTTCATTTCCACATTAAACTGTTGTTTTTTTTATTAAATTTTGGCATATTCACATGTGCTCAATTTTTGCTCTTATGTATCCTTCTCTTGCGATTGAACCAGCCGATTCAGTTTCATGGATCTTTCCACTGCTTCCATGTGAAAAGGAAGTCGTTGAAAGTCGATATCCGGATCCGCTATGTTATTTGGTTCAGCTTTATATGCCTTTTGCATAGAGAAAGAGTCACTGGAAACATGTTTTAACGGGGGAAGGGGTCCAGTTATATCATTTTCAAGCCATGAGATCATGTCTTTTGCATCAAAGTTAATCGTTGGAACTAAACTTCCTGACTCCGCCTCTACTTTCTGTTTTTGCTTTTGAAACACGTCGTAAACCAAATTCTCTTTGAATTTTACGTTCATCCCTTAGCATGGACAAAAGAATATTTTCTGATGCAGCAAATTACTCATTTCTTTGAATAATCTGGTCTATAACGTTCTTGAGATTGTCAAACAAACATGTAGTGTGCATACGAGATAATGTTAAACAGATGTTTGAAACCATAAGTACATGAAGGTTTTAACTTAATATTAAACCACATAAGCACTTACACTTCCGCCATATATTCAGCCAGAATCTTAAAATTTTCAATTGGATTTTTAATTAACCACATACAAATTAAGCACGCGGTTGGTTAAGGCCGACCACCTGGAGTGAGTAATTTTTCCAGGATTTCTCAAAGATAAATCTAGTGATCAATTTCTACTTGATACAGCGCTACACATTTGCACATACATCGCTATTTTTGATCTGTAGTTAAATCATTTTTGTCCTCCAAAAGTGGAAGGTTATTTTCAATTGGCAAGAAAGTAACTACAGGAAGGTTAGCACAGTTTTCTAGCTGCTGATCTATTTCGCCTTTAAACTCATTGGGTCCCTTCGTTTTACTATCTAAATGATAAAAAAGATGTCGCAATGGTTGCTCATTAAAATGGAACAAAAAAATTAACCATTGCAAAGGTCTTCCTATTTCCTTTTCTATCAAAGAAATCACACCATTATTATGTCCAGTGTTTACAACGGTTCCATCTCACCCAATAGCAGTAAAGTTCAAGAGTTTTTTTTTTTTTTTTTTTTAATCTCTATCTGTAAGAAATTCCAGTATCCTGTCTGCTATGTCTTTTCTGGAGCTTGTCACCGCATGCAGACAAATCTCCGCCTCCCCTCAATAACATACGCTCCGGCGATGACTCAGCGTCCTGGATGCCATGACAATACAAAAGTAAAACTGTTTTTATATTTCTATTCATATTATAACGCCTATTTAAAACTTTTTATTTCATAACCGAGACACTCAAAAATCTTGGAAAAAGTTCCAAAAAGTGAGTGTGTTTTTATGAAACATTAATATCCTCAAGATGTACTCCAATATTTTTCATATTTTTAATTTATCATATCTACACCAAAAGACAACTTTTCCGTGCTATTACAAATCAAAAATCAAAAGTTTTTTTTTTTTTTTTTTGTTCTACCCTACTAACAGTATTTCAGACTGAAGAAATAACAAAAAAATTGCAATAAATTTTTCCAATTTCTTCAAAAATCTACTATGCAAGTAATAAACAATTCGTATATTATTTCAAAAATGGTGCAGTTGTTTTCAGCAATTTAGTGTTACAGCACTAAATTTTGGCATTCTATCAGATTTCGACTTCAGTTATCAAAAAGTTGCACTTGAAATATACAAAGTTGAAAAATGTTTCTTAGACTCTTTATATATATATATATATATATATATATTACAAGATGCAAAAAACGTTTAGTTTTTCAATATAAAATAAACTTTCTATCATCAGAATTTTTGCTATACAGACTTGTGTTAATAGATTCTTAAAAGCAATTGAAAAACTTCACTCTCTTAATATCTACTGTGATGTTAAGAACTCAAAGAATTAAGCTTTCAATTTATTTGAAAATCCTTTTAGTAATATCGTTTCTTTTAGTAACATTTTCTTTTATCACTATAAGAATATTAGATATTGCGCAAAATTTCCGAAAAACATTCTTGAGTGGCTGAATTCTGACACAGATTTGGTCTGTAATATAAATTTGGGAACCGCAAAGAGGACAGTCACTATCTTGGATAAACAATTTCGACAATAGTTTCTGAGGCGAAAGCAATCGCGAATTCATTTGGTTTCTTCACGCTGATAAAATCAACAAAAGAAAACACTTGATCGGTCTCTTATCATTGAATTAGGTTCTCGCAAAAATTGAGAATTGTCTTATCGCGAAATGAAGCCTGTGTTTCATTTGTACTTCTTATTTCATGCTAAATTTGGTGTTTATTGGAGCTTTAAAGATATTTTTTTATTGTTCTCATTTTGCCTTTATCTCTAAAGTGATGCTCATGTTCAGAAGAGTCAATGCTATTGACTTTTTCGACGATAAGATAGTTGATTTCGACGCAATAATAAAAGACATGTCTTCGATTAGTTCCGATTTAAATTCTTTTAAAAAAATAATTGTTCTGCATTTTAATATCATGAAAAAACTATATTTGTACTTCCAATTATTGAATAAATACTAACAGCATGCATCAAAATTTTATAATTCAAATTAATTAATACGAATATTAAATATTGTAAATTTTTGAGAAAGTTACGCAATACTTTTTTTTTTTCATTTTTTGCACTTACGTTCAACACATAATGCAGTAAAACTTCTCCATTGCAACCACGGAATCTTGAAGACCACTTTCGCTTGCTTCAGAATTTTTTACCGATAAACATAATATAGGAACTAGAGGGAGAGGTCCCTCCAAAATTTTCTCACATTCTTTCTAATAAAAGTGAATTTATGTTTTAGACGGATTTTTCCCCCCAATCGAATGCAACCAAATTTGAGACAGAAATTATAAATTCACATACCAAATTTGATGTATTTGAGTCTTCGTGTTTCCTGAAAATATAGACCAACAAACGTTCAACCCCTCCGTGGATTTAACTCGTCATCTGATGGGTGTCTATACAATAACTCTTAAATCTGTGCAGTCTAGCTCCCTAGCTCCCTTCAGTCTAGCTCCCTTCGTTTGGCAGCTATCATCTTTTAACTTTTAATCGGGCAGACTTCCTCTGAATGGATTTTGATCAAAATATGATAAAAATCTATAAATTTGGTGAAAAGGCTATATGCCAGTTTCATCCGTTCAGCTTACAATGTTAGCTTTGTCACATACAGACAAACATGATACCAAAAAATGTGTTTTTCGAACTGAGGGAGGCTTAAAACGTGGAGATTCGTGAAAATTTTGAGTTCAAATTTTTTGATTATCACAATACTTTCTTTATATTTCGTGTTATGAGAAAGTAAAAAACAATACCTAGGAATGAGAAATGCAGAGCGTGCCATGAATTCTTTTACTTTCGTCTTCCGGACATAGGTTCTTTATGAAAATGAGAGAATAGCAAATAGAAATATACTCAAAAACAAGACAGGAAATCAAATGGAAATGGATCATCCCTTTCTCAATGTGGAGAAAGATGTGAGCTTCTGTCTTCCAGGGAAAGAAATTCAAACGGCCATTACTATTAAATGCAGAAACTTCTTACCGCAAGCCATTTAATTTGTAAACGATATCCACGAATCGAGATCAGCGTATAGACTGCTTGACAATATAATAACGGAAAATAGTCGAGAGAATCAACAGAATTTTTAATTGAAGGAAAATGCAAATAAACAAAACCATTAGCTCAACAAACTGAATAAAATTGGCAATATGATCATCCATTTTTCTACAACTATCAACAAAGAAATTTGAGATTTAGTCATCTAAATAAGAAAATATATCACTTAAAAAGTTATACCTGACAAAAGATCCATGCAAATCAAATTGCATTTTTTTTTCGGAAAAAATTAATTAAATAAATAAAATTTTAAAATCTTCATATAAGTTTTTCCTTTAAATTTTTTTAAAATTTACTCAGAAATAATGAATCAGAATTTTTTTATCGGGATTTTATTTTTCAAAAATGAAAACTCTGCAGTGCGACCAACTTCTCTGAATGGTGTTTGTTTGGGAAAGAGGGTGGCCGATACGGAGAGAGTTCAATATAATTACTGTTCGTCAACGGATTCTGAGACGACCACATTTCGACGACTCCATCTCATTAAAGGGTGAGACGCGGAACGATGAGTGCATTTCCGGTATTCTCTTTTACCTTGGATTTCCCTATTAGATACTAGTAAATGTAGACATCCCCTCCTTTTATCTTTCCTTTCACTCCTATTTTGACGAATTAAACCCATCCTAACGCAAGCACAAAAGCGCGGAGGGTTTTACAATCCGTTGATGAACAGTAAGCGTTTCGATTTAAGAATGTCATGTCTCTAAGGATGAAACTGATTTTTCACTTACTTCTTCACCCAAAAGTTTTGAAAGTTTCTACAGTTATTGGTTTCCGATAACAATAATTTTATGGATTTAGAAGCTCTAATTTTCAATAAATATCTTAATTAAGTTAAAAATTGATTTTACAGAAAATAATTTGAAATGAGTGCTCATTTTTAGAATCCGTAATATTTATAATGGAATATAAATATTATAGAAAATCAATATACAGAAGAAGAAAAAGGAAACACAGATAAAAGTTTTAAAGCGCACTTTTAATAGTGCAATAAAAAATAATGCTTCGTTCTCTTCAAGATGAAATTCTATATGGAATACGGATGCAAATTTCTAGAAAATTCTCCAATATGGTATAAGGTATAACCGAATGGCATCACCTTGTTGCCATATTAAGGTTTAGTTCAGAACTAATAATTGAACATTTATAAAGATATGGTCGGTAGGGAATTCAAAAAAGAAAGCAACATCCTATTCAATGATTATTATTTAATGAATATATTTAAGATTTAAAAAAACTAAAAAATAACAAATATATACGATTTTTTTAAAAGCCAGCACAAATGGCTTCTCCGCAACAGTTTCATGCGCTCTGTATTAAAATTTTTGTGTCCATTTAACCTTGTGTGCCTCGAATAAAGCCGTGAATGCGAGGAATGCTCAGAATTTTCTTTTCATTCAATTTGAAAGCTAGGAGCAAACGCCTGATAAATAATGCCTCTCCTCTAAGACAGCCATGGAATTGAGCAATTTTCGTTTTAAATCTTTTTATATCATTTTACAGAAAAATAAATTATTGATGTTTGAAAATTATTCTGTTAGAAAGAATCAAAGAATAATCATGCGTTTGGAAGTATTTGCTGTGAATTGGATCTGATCAAAAAAATTAGGAAATATCATTTCACAATTTAATAAATATCTAAAATAAATAAAATTAATATATCTTCGAACTACATTACATCTTCTAGAACGGTTGAAATCTATTACTAAATCTTTCGAGACTCAGTGGCACATTTGAAATAATAAAGCTGTAACACAATACATCTTTCGCCATCAATGTATACTTTATCTGTAGTTTTCGTGGATTAGAAAAAAATTCACCGAAAATAAAATGATGTATGGACTATAATTTTGTTACTAAAATGGAAATATGATTTATTTCATAAGTTGCTGCTTTTTAAAATAAGTAGAAATCTTATCATTTCCTTTTTCAATTTCATGTCAATTTTAGCCTGGTAAAATGTGTTACACTCCTGAAAAAATAAAGCATTCTTTATTTCTTTTAAAGAAACGCATATACTATAAAAAACAGGAAAATAAGCATTCAATCACTTTGAAATATCTATCCGAAGCTGATATGTGACTTATTACAGATGTGACATTCCGTGTAATACCGAAGGTAATGAAAGGAACTTTACAGTTTACTTTGTGCTAGGCAGATTATTTGCAAAATATTAATGCGACCGTTTCTTCCGGTTATCTCCGAATTCACCGTACTATTGTGTCGAATCCTGTGACATTCCAGTCTTGTGGTGAGTGTTCCCTCTGAATCTAACCGCATGTTGTCTTATGCTATGTAATGAATGGCGTTCCTAAATTAAATCTGCTCAACATTCTTGACATGGGTCATGTGAGCATGAAATAATTCAGTTCACAGAGCAAAGTCACTCGAATTTTGGAGATTTCTCTGCAAATCCTTTTACTCTTGTGTCACATATTCATAAAGTGATGCATGGCGCTGAAACGCTGACTCATACTTGTCTCTCAGTATGAGTTGCATCGCTATAAACACGTTCAATATGTTAAAATAAGCGAATTCAGTGTTGCACTTGAGAGTGCATTTCTTTACAATCTAAAGCATAAACGAGCGCAAAACCATCTTCCGTAAAACGTTCCACCGGATACATAATTTACGAAGGAATCGAATAAAATGAATACTTATCAGACTACGACATTGAAATAATGCATTATGACGTCTTATGAACTAAAATGATTGTTTCAAGTACGAGTCGGCAAAAGGACAATGGTGGCTCCATTGTAAAATTTCTTGTTTCATATTTAAACAATTCCACGCGCATTTTACACCCGTCGTCTGTGCCGTTAGAAACATTCACAATTTATGGAAAGTGCAAAATGGCGAAACAAAGCGGCCGTTTCGGATTCTTAAAGACCGGTTCGCTCCGGATTCGACCAGGAATAAAAAGCGCGCTTACACCTTCGCGAATTTGCATTTGAATGCGGCTATCACTTTCCAGACCGTCAAAACCCATTGCTACGATTGAATACGAAACAAAAGGTGAAAAACGAAACCCCATCCTCAGGTGGATTTAATGCAATACATTCTACAGCAAGACGATGAGATCGGAATTCTAAGTTGTGGGTAATTTACTTCTCGTTCGACAACAAGTGTCAAAATTCCATAAGGTATTTGTCAGTAGGCAGTGTTTCATGGCGCGAATGAGACGCTTAATCTTCCTCTATTACTTCCTCGAAGGTTGTAAACCAAGTGAAAGCATATGTAAGTGTCACAAAAATTTGACTCAAGGATTCGATTGATCTTCATGTTTTAAATGTTCGAACTTGAAAAAAACAACATTTTCATAATTATAATTCCTATTATCAACACGATAACTACGCAAATAAAAGAGCTAGATGGATGAAGTTTGAGATAAAAAAAACTATGTAAACAATTGTCCGATAATTGTTTTGTTTAAAGATTGTAATAAAGGCAGTATATTTGACCATGTGCCTGTGACTCAAAAGTATAAAGAACTAGATGGATGAAATTAGATGCATTATTTCCCTACCAAAATTACAGACATGTATCAAATTTTGAATTGAATGACATAACGAAGAAACTGTCTACTTGTAATCTACGGATGTGTCTGTGTGCGTAAGCGCAACATAACGCAACAAAGCAAACGCAATGCGCAACATAACTGAAGAGGGAGATTATGGTGGGAAAAAAAATCCAGATTAAATTCTTCGAACTTGATCGTCAGCAGAATTCTAAAATGCCTTTTCGATTTGCGACAACGAATCTAAACGCAAAACATGTTATAATATCCAGGTATTCGAAAAAGTAGAGAGGGAAACACCCCGCTTTATTTCATAATCAGTGGATTGCAAGAAGGCGCGTCGCAATTATTTCTCCGGTGATTTTCCATGCTTCTGGTTCAATTTCAATTTTTGTGTGTGGTGTGAACTTTTTTTTTTAATATGAAAGATTTGCTTGTAAGAATAAGCAATACAAAAATCATTTTAAAAACTCGAGTAAGTAAACCGTTAATCAAATTTTGAAAACATTTTCCTCTTGGGAAATAAATGCTTACTAGTAAAAGATTTTTTATAATTTTACTTAAAGTTTTTCTTAGTTAAAAATAGAAGGAAATATTGAAGATTATTTTTCTCTAAATAATTTCGGGACAAACAGGGTGGTTATAATTAAAGCGACCCTATTCAGACCTCTCTAGAACTCGTTGTCTTTCGGATTTTAATGAAATTTGGTATATAAGTTATATAGACCATGGCAAAAGGATTTCTGCAATAAAAAAATACAAATTTTGAAGACCTGGGGAAATTGTAACCCCTAAAGAAGGACAAAAAAATCTGTCAGAATCATTAAAATTTATTCAGTTACAAAATGGGCTCACCGTGTGTTCCATTGGCCTCAATTACGTGTTGAAAGCTTGTTCAATAAGGGTTCAATAATAGTGCGAAGAAACTCTCGATGGATTTCAGCAACATGGCTTGTACTGCTGGCTTTCCAATCAAGTAAAGTATGAATTCCTCCTCTAAAATTACGGTCATTTAGGAATCCCTACAACAGGGAAATCACAAGGATTTAAGTTGGGTGGCCTCCGGAGATTCTCGTTAAAATTAGCACGGAGCAGTTCATTGACTTGGCGTCCAATGTGGGGTGTTGCTCCATCTTGCATCAAGGCAATGGTCTGCAAATATTTCCGTTCCTTCGACAGCAAGAATAACTTGCTGTAGAAGAAGTTCACTGTGCCGTGCACTCGTACAGAGACCTTGAAGAGTGAGAGTTTCAAAGAAAAACAGTCCGAGGATAAAATCAGCAATTCATCCATACCATGTAATCGCGTAAACAGAATGCAGCCTTTTTGGTCCAGGACATTAAGAGGTGAAGTACCCCATATGAGGCAATTTTGATTATTCATAGCTCTATCTAAAGAAAAGCTAAAATAACTCTATCTAGATAGCTATGCGCCTCATCTGACCATAGAATGTGCCAATGCTACTCGTCATCAACTTCCATTCTCGCCAAAAATTGGCAAACAAATTCATAGTGTGTTTGGAATAGTAATTGAACCGCGTGGATCTTATACTGATACCATTGCAAAATTTTTTGTACAGTCGCCCACGGAATCGCCAACTCACGTGACACCGATCGAGCACTTGCTGAAGAATATCTGGAACTGGTTGTTCTTTCAACCCCAGCAGTAGCGACTTCGACAATTTCATTCGCAACTGGTTTCCTTCCTCCACCTGGCAGTACACCCAAGTCTCCAGTCTGTTCAAATTTCATAAACATCTTTTTGAAACCATTCTTCGTTACGGGCCCTTTTCGCAATTCCTTTAATCCCTATATTCACACAAAACTAACTATTACTGCTGCATTCAACTAAACTATTGCTTCTGTTTTGATAAAACATTTTTACCACTAAAGCTCGATCTTTCTTCACTAAGGACATGATTAACAATGACAAAGGCAAGCAAAATGATTTTCTGGTTTTGACTGCAAGTCTCTTTATAGTTTAATTAATTTGCATAAGGAATTTTTAAAGTGACATCTGGTGGTAAAAATTTGAATTAATTTTTCAATGCAGTAATCATTTTCCCGTGATACATATAACGATGATATACCAAGTTTCATCAAATTCAAACAACCATAACGGGTTCTTGAGGGGTCTGAAAAGGGTCACTTTAATTATAACCACCTTGTATTATCATACGTAAATTCTTTTTATATCTTCATAAAATTAACTGTTCAGTGACACTCATTTTATTTCTGTATAATTTTTCATCCAATTTCCATCATTTTCTTTTAATTTAATTTAGACACAATTCATAACGACGCTTTTTAATACTTAACCAATGTCATTATTCCATCAAATTTTTCACTCGTGTGCTTTAATCAATGGTAATGACATGATTTAAAAAAAGTTTTTTTTTTTTTTTGCATATTAATTGCAGAGCAAATTTTTACTTTTGCCTTTATTAATAGAATGCAAAAGCTAATGCAATTAAACCAAATTAAGACGAGGCAGACAAACTAAAAAAATTATTACGCTACAAATTTTGAATCAGAAGTTCGAATTTCCTTCAATTTAGTTAAATATTTTCATTTGGTCTTTTGACTTTTAAGATGAGTTTATTCACTCGCCAAATGATGATTTCTATAATCATGAAACAAATTTTATCTTATTTACTGGAAGTAAATAAACTGTAGAGCTATCCGGTTGTTCGGACAGAAGTGTTCCGGTTGTTCGGACGATAACTAACTTTAAAGAGAAAAGAGCGCGATGTGCAAAAATTCGGTGCACAGATTTAAAATCCTTGCGGTAGACACCTATCAAATTGAGCCAAATCTAACAAGGGGTTGACAACTGTTGATTTTGCACAACCAAAAATATGTGTGGCCGATAACTCAAAAGCGCAGTGAATTAATTATATCAATTCTGGTAGGTGATTTTGTGATTACAAATATAATTCTGTGTTAATTTTTTTTTTTCAAGTGGTTGAGAAAAACACGCTTGAAACAGAAATTCGATTTTCAAATACTATTTAAGGTATTAAGTGATAAGTTTGATCTGTCAGAAACCTATTACTAAAAAACTCGCCTGTATCATTTAATAGAATCAGTAAAAATGCTAAATTCATGTCAAAGGTGAATATTTCGTAACTAAAGTAGGTCAACAGCATGCAAAGCGTTTTCTGGGATAACACTTTTACTAGAGAGTATACGAGAAAAGTTTGGCGAGACGAATCTAGCTGGTCCTTATAAAGTTCGCGAAATGCGACCGCTTTTTCTTTTACATGAAAAGGCTGTTATCCTGCTACAGTTTAATTTCATTAACTCATTAATGAAGGAATCTTGAGACGAAGTATCAGTTTCTAGAAACAAAAACAAAAAAATATTATTATGCTCTAAACGCGAATAAATGATAATTTGCGTCCACAACGTGTGTCTCGTGATCACAAGCCTGTACTACGCAATTCTTAAATTTAATTATTTCGTTGTAAGCTTCGATCTCGCGCAGCTTTTTTTCAAGTTCAGATAGTGAGTCGAGCTCCTACGCAGGGTCTATTGAGAGAAGACATTTTCCAGCTTTCAGTGCTCACATATAAAAATTATTCGGAAATCCTTTTTGCTTAAAAAGTTTTATTACAATCTGTTAAGCAATAATTTCATATTGCATCAAATTATATCTATTTTTAAGTTGCTTCTTTAGTTTTTATTTCTTCGGTCGCTACAAATTTTTCAAATAAAATTGTCTCGTAATTTCTAAACGTTTAAGACTTAATTTAAATAGCGTTAAAATAAAAATTGTTTGAAATCCAAACTCTCGAAACGTCATAAATTTTTTATTTAGTGAAATTCTTTAAACACATAGTTACAGAATGGTGTAATGCATTTACAAATATAATCAGTTTCGGAGATTACGGAAATCTGTCATAAAAACAAAAATATAATATAGCATTCATAAGAATATGCAAAGGGGAAAATGGAAATATTGTGTATAAAAGTGTCAACATTCTTATATTGCCTAAAATGAAAACATTTTCATTTCTAGATCGATTCAATATTATCTTAACGGGTTTTATGTTGTGTGAACACATAATATTCGAAAAATTTACCATTTACATAAAAAAGGGCCGCGTACTTTAAATCACTTTCTAAGTAGTACAGTATAATTAAATTGTATAATATCAGTCCCATTCTAATGATCCCCCGTACAGGGGCCGTAAGGAAAGAGCACGTAAACCATCGAACAGAAGAGGTTCCATCGCCAAATATTGAATTGGTGATGTAATTCTCCATCGCCAAGTATTGAATTGGCGATGTAATTCTCCATCCAGTTATTCTCCATCGCCAAGTATTGAATTGTCGATGAAATTCTCCATCCAGTTATTCTCACAGTTCACTGGATTCTCACAGTTTCTCAACTTACAGCTCTCTGCTTTTATGACCTCCGTAAGCAGAAACAAGAAGAAAAAGAGAAAAAAGAGACATTTATATAACTTTTTGGAAGTTCCGTTATGTATTAGTTCTAACCTTTATATTAATTAATCTGATATTGATTTTATTTTGATATTCTGTGTTTCATTCGCTGTAATAATTGACAGCAGATTTAGTCTGATAGATGTAAGGATTACAATGTAATAAAATTATTAAGTTTTATCCCAAAGATGTTTTTGGATTTTTTTTTTGCTGGTATCGATTGCCTTTGATTTGTTGTCTTCTAAAGAAACGGAGCAGGAACAGAGCGAAGTGATCCTAGATGACGGTAGACTTGATCTTGAACAGCTTCAGCTTTGACACGAAGGAAGTGGTACTGTTTTGCTGCAAATTCTGGAAACATATTATTGTTCAGTTAATAACATGCTCCAAGTATTGAATTCTCGACGCTGTGATTTCTTTATGTTCAGGATGGACAAAGAAGGTTTCAAATATTCCTGTCCATTCGGGTGGTGCATACGCATACAGTGACTACAACTCCATTGAACCTGAAATTTCAAGGCCTACAAATGCTGCACATTTTTTCCAGGCTTTGAACTCTGTTATGGATCAGCCTGGAGATCAGAGTGACCAACTGGAGACACAACATTACTGGAGTTTGATATGAATATAGCTCATCTTTGATAGAATAATTTTTTCTTTCTTTAACGGCTTTATTTTGTGAGGGTATAGTAGATTTAGCACAGAAATTTTGACCTGATTTAACTATCTAAAAATCTTTGTATCAAATGCAGTTTTTTTTGTTTGTATGTTTTTCGGGATAGAAAAGGTTTAATGTGTCCAAAAATGTAATACTTCAACAAAAACCAAAGAAAACTCTTATGCATTTTTTTTATTAGATCACCGATATTGTCTTTATAGATAATAACATATATATATAGTATATACATACTATTCACTTATACAAATAATGCCTATTTCCATGATACTTGGACAGAAAAGATCGATATAAAATTGATAAAAGTACACTCATGTCCAAAATTAAGGTCACAAACATAAAATCTGCGAAAAATGAAAAACTATTCACTGTGTTGCCACGAAATAGTGTAGACACATAAAAGAAACATTCACTGTGTAGACACATAACAACATGGAAAAGATTTTAATTGGGAATTAAGAAATAGGATGTATCAAAAAGTGTTACATTGTGAATCAGAGATAAAGCATTTATCTCGGGAAAAGCCTGTCTAATATGGAATGTGACCACCATGCACTGCTAAACAGGCTTCACAACGAGCTTTCATACTGTTTATGAGGGTGTCAATAAATGCTTGGAGCAATAAAGCCTATTCTTCCAAAAGCACGGTTTTTAACTCTTGGAGGGTATTAGGAGGGGGGTTATGCTGTGCAATGGCTCTTCCGAGACCATACCAAACATGTTCAATAGGATTGTGATCCGGAGTCCTCGAGGGCCAGTCCATACGTCGTATATCCTCTTCCTCAAGAAAATCATCAACGATCTGGGCTCTTTGTGGAAGCGCGTTTTCATCCATAAACATGAAGTCTGGGTCAAAAGCACCCTGGAACAACCTCACATAGGCTTCAAGGATCTCATCCCTATAGCGATGTGCATTGACAGTACCCGCATCGAAGACGTGCAGTGCTGTACGACTGCCCAACATTATGCCACCGGAGATAAGGAATCCTCTGCCCCCAAATCTGTCGATTTCTTTTACGTAGGAAGGATGATAGTGAGCTTCTCGCTCTGTCCAGATCGACTCATCGCTGAAAAGAACACTCCACCATTCTTGTTGTGCCCAAGACTGATATGTTAGGCACCACAACAGCCGGGCATTTCTGTTGGATGCAATCAAAGGGATGCACTCAACTGGTCGCCGGACATAAAGATCCCTCTCATCTGTATACTTTTTGTCTGGAAATTCTTATTCCAGACACAGCAGCAAGGTCACGAGCAAGTTGAGGAGCCGTTGGTAGCCTATGCAGTCGTGCGCTTAATTCCAAATAGCAATCCTGTGCAGGCGTCTGTGATCTGTGGCGGCCTTCCTGGTTACAGTACCACTTGTTTGAAATTGATTCCATAACCTGAATACCACTTTCGGTACCAATTGTAACCATCGAGCCATCTCCGCTTGAGACTGCCCAGCTTCAAGCCTACCAACGGTACTCCATCTCAAGGCATCGTCAAAACAATTATGAGAACTCATTCTCACTGGAAACAGGTTACATTTTTTGTTTTAATGCAATATTCACAAAATGGCAGGCAAAAATCCCAGATGCCTAAACGGTCCAATTTCAGTAGTTCCCCAAAAACGAATGCTAAACAACATTTTTTCCCACAAAAAAGGTTAATATCGTGTTAGCGGTTCATTCACAATATATAAAATACAATTTGTTTAAATTTTACTCGTAGCCATTTAGAATTACTTTGAAAAACATTTTTGTGACCATAATTTTGGACATAAGTGTATATTCTCTCACGCATTTTCATGTTTGTAGGGTAAAACGAGAATGAATTTCGGCCTTCTTCCACTTCACATATTGAGTCCAAATTTTGATGCAGACTTCATATGCCAAATTCATAAATCTTAATGTCTGCGCTTTGGAATTAATGTTCAAACAAACATAGAATCATTCTACTCTTTGATAGATTTAGTTTAAAATGTACAACTTTAATGATAATATTATTCATCTATCAAGTTTTTCTCCATAAAAAATACTTCATTCACAAATAGATACATGACAGATTTGGTCTAAAATGTTATAAATATCTACGATTTTGATCATTAAGTCACACACATACAGCTGTCTCAGGTTTTTTTTTTATTTATTTATTTGTCTTATTTATGTGACTTGACAAACAAAAAAAACGGTTAGACAAATATCCCTTTATAGAATTTCTTCCATAATTTGACAGAATTCTATAATTTTGATGAGTACTCTATACAGATTTTTAATTATCATATTTAAAGATATAGAAATAGATACAATTTTTTAGATTCGAAAAGGTCTAAAAGGAGAAGATTTTTCAAAATATCGAGGTTTTAGAAGATTACAGTTAGTGAATTTATCAAAATCTTTTTTTTTTTTTTTTTTTTTTTTTTTACCATTATAAATACTTTTCTACTGAGCCCTTTGTATACAAGAACGTAAAAATTGTAGATAATCTATTAAATAGTTATTTAAAAAATGCTAAAAAGAAGGGAGGGATACTTTGAAAATTTTCTATGAGGTAAGTAAGCAATTTTCTTTTTAACAAGGGATTAGCTGTAAAATTGACTAGTAAATTTGTAGGACTTTGTGTATTGAGATAAAATTTGTTTTCAGACGGTCAGTAGCATCAATCTTCGGTGCTAAATCTGATATAGCGCATTCTCGGGTTAATCAATAATCCTCAAAGAATAACTGCATAGTCATTCTCTTTGACTACAAAAAAAAATGATATATTTGACTCAAGAATACAATTTCTATAAAATTTAACTTTTAGAAATGGTTAAAATGAACTTCAAAATTTTATTTATATAGTGTACAGAGATAAAGAAACAGTGCTTGAATTTCAAATTCATGGATTGAAATTCCGTCAGATGGTATTCTCGAGAGTCGTTTCGGCCGTCTCCGTTTACTTGATGGTTCATTGTTATGACGTAGAGGAAGCAGTAAAGTTTCGTACCAGCCGCCTACATTCCGGCTCGATCCGGAAAGTTTGTGAATGGACGTAGCAAGACAAATGGCAGCTGCTGTTAAATTTCCAATTGACTATTCTACTACAAATAGTGAGAAACTTATGAAAGCAGCACGAATCTCATTTAAGAAAGCTTATTTGTATTAATTCACTTGCAGATGCATTGAATGGTGTATGTTCCATGAGTTCGTGTTTCAGTCACATGCTCAAAATACTTCAATAAAGTAAAAGGCCATTCCATTTCTTTATACTACATCTTTCTCTCGAATGTATATATATATAATTGTTGGCTTAAAATCTTGCCCTTCTTCTCGTTTCACGAATGTTCATCCGCAATTCTTTTTTATTTAAATTCTTTATCTGATAAAAGAAAAAAAAACTTATTGTCTTTCTCATACCATGAATAAAAACAGCAAGACTTTTAAAGAACCAGTCCATTATAATTTGCATTTTCCTCAATGAAAGAAAAATGTGCCCTAACAAAAGACATATCAGTGTGGAATTTGTAGTGAAATTTTATTAATCTAAATTTTGATAAGATGATGCTCTCATGAATTTCCTGTTCTATTCCAGTATATCATTTATATATTTATTACATTGTTTCTTCTTCTGAAGTCTTGACCATTTTTTTATTTCTTATTTAATATTTTCTTACATCCACAGCAAACAATAAAAAAGAGTGCAACGGGATACGCGGAACGTTTCGGGCGACTGCAACATCGATAAATGAACGTAATAATATTTTTTATGCGTCTAGTTTTCTAGGAAATATTTAGAAAGTAGACAATTTTAATTTTAGAAATAGAATTTTATCACACATATTCTACATTTCTGATACTTAAAGTTAAATTCAATTCAAGCAAATTATTTTCTGTGAGATGCATTCCGGCGTTTTTCTCTCTCCATGGCGACATACCACGTTGCAGCTCAGTATCTACTTGAGTGCCACTGAGTAATTGCCAATGGCTATTTGCATGACATTTGAAGTGAATATCCAACGACGGATGCAGCATGACATAGCAATTCGTGGGGGCGCGCCAGCGTGTTGATCAATGAAATGCTCCAGAGCTATTCAATAGTTCTAGGGCATTTCGTCCTTTCATAAAGCGATGATAAATGGCTCCTATTCTGCCTTAATTTTGGCAGTCATCTCATCCGCAGTGAAAGAATTTAGAAAGAAAGACAGCTTTTTCTTAAAGCTCTTCATAGACATACACTAGTGAACAGGCATAGCAATTCAATTCATTGAATCCTCCATTAATCGCAATAATTTTCATCTTTAAAGGGCCGCTATGCATCAGACATATAATAAACGATTCTATGTATGAAGTATAGGATTTAAGTGTAATGAATCTATCCTACGACATATTCTCGGTATTCATAATTTTTTATTAATAATTTTTCCCATGTAAATGAATATTGTAAGAAAAATTCAAATTAATACATTAAAAATCAAATAAAACGATAGAAAACGGATTAACCTAATAGCATGCATATTTATTAGATATTGCAATAACGGAATATATTTACCTTTTTAAGAGGAATGAAATACCTGAATGGGAATACTGATTTTAAAGCGAGGTTCAATAAATTCATTCCTCGATTTTAGATTGATCTCATTATTCTGCGAGTGTTATTATGCGTTGTTTGTAGAATCGTCACTGAATAATCATCGGGAGCGCAGTTTCCCAAAAATTTTCCCGCATACTCTCTAATAAATGTGTTATTGCACAGAAACGCCATGTATGGCATTGGTATACGATAGTTACGAAATACTAACCTTGAGCATGATTCACCATTTTTATTGAATCTATCGGGTGGTCCTTCGCTGAGCTTTTGGGTGATTAGTCTCTGGCATGCAGTTAATAGTATCTGAAAATCGAATTTGTGTTTTAGACGCTTTTTTCTCAACAGGCTACAACAAAAATCTAGTCGCAAATTCACATACCAGATTTGATGAACTTAAATCATTGCGTTTTTGATTTATCGCATTTACATGCTTCTGAACGTACAAACCGATAGATGTTCAACCTTTTGTTCGCTTTGGCTCAAAATTTGGCAAATGTCCACAATATAGATATTAAGTCTGTTTACTGAATTTCATTCATCAAGTTCTTTTTTGTTTTGTAGTTCATATTCTAATTTATATTCGAACAGCTTCTAAACAGATTTTGCTCAAAATTTTTCAGAAATCTATAAATTTGGTGTAAAGATTCTACACCAAATTTCATCCATCTAGCCCAAAGAGTTCTTTTTTATCTTTAATACGGACATACAGAGGGATGAACAGACAGACACTTTTTTTAAAGATGTGTTTTTCGAAATCAGAGAGATCTAAATTGTGGAGATTCGACAAAATTTCGAGTCTGAATTTTTTGACGGCTACAATATTTTCTCTATACTTCGTAACGAAAAAGTAAAAAGTATTCTTCGATTTAGAAGATGCTTCTCCAGAAGGATTTAGAAGTTAAAAAACTACATACAAATCGTTTATACTGTGATAATGATCAGTGATAAAAGTTATTTGCTTCAAATAAATGATAATCTGAGAAAATAATCTCGCAGGTACTTCACATTTCTGAGTAGAGTGTTTAATAGTCAGGTGATAAAAATTGAAAGGAAATATGAAGAAAGGGTTTATCTATTAATGAATATGAATAAACATATGAAACCTTTCTCCGTGACAAGCAAGTGAAAGACACGAGCAAAAGCAAGTTTCCCTCGCATCGGAGATGTGCGATGTTTACCAATATTGTAATTAAGAAGTGCATTGTTTCCGTTGCTATGAAAAGCGTTTAGGCAACAGAGATAGCAAACCCAGTTTCTGAATAGTGTCAGAAGTAACCAGTTTTCTCCAGTTTAATATCTAGATTTTTTTTCCTTCTTTTTTTTGTCTTTCCAATTTTAAAAGAATTATTTAGTTATTTAATTTGATTTTGATAAAAGATGAGGTTTCAGAAATAATATTAAAACTCGTTTAATTTGTCTATTCTCAAAATCAGCGAATTCAAGTGCTTTGTTGCTCCACATCTGGCGTCGACGAAAACAGAAGAAATCTGTATTTGCCAGCTGAGACCACAAATTATTAGACCGTTGATGCTGTGGAATTGCTGAAAGAAGTGGTTTCATAAGATAAAGCAACTTGTTGGAAACTATTTTGGTTAGCGATGAGGAAAAGGGCGTTAAAGTCTGTAAAATCATAAGATAAATTCACTAAAAATAGTTTTTACAATATACAATTATTAGTGTGCTCCAAATCAGAATTTTTTATTTTAATTATTTAATAATAATGATAATTTTTTATAATAAAAAAAGTAACCGAATTGCAAGAATATAATATGACATATGGTATTTTTTTTCTAGATGTGTTAAAAAATTGTTTCCAAAAATAACCGAAAGAGAGTGCTCACACATAATACTGATATTTTTTATATAAATCAGGTAAACACAAATAGGTTACGTAACGGGTTAAAGTAACATGAGCCTGTGCATTCATTTTAAGCTACAGAAAGTCCGCTAGTACAAAATATCAGACAAGTGAGGGACATCACTACGTCTGTCATAGTAGAGTGCGGCATGTTGGTAACGATGCCATCGACGGTTCGTTACACCAGAATGGCTGAGGAGCCCGGTACTCAAGAGACTTTAAGAATCCCCACAACCAAAAATTTGTCAGGATCGAGTTTGGTGATCATAAGAGCCAGCCTCGATTTATCCCTTGATCGTCAGGAAAATGTCCAAAACGAACATCTTGACTTCACGTTCAAAGTGTGGGAGGGCGCCATCTTGCTTGAAGGGGATGTAACGCGTGTCTTTCTTGTAATGCAGCCACAAAGTAATCATACAAAAACATCACTCTGCACTAACTGTACATACTTTCCAGCCAGATACAGGACACAATATTTTTCAAAAAAGAAAGGCCCTAAAAAGGAAAGAAGAGGTTGAAATCACATTAAATTGTCGCATGAGGAGAATGAGTGATTTGGTCGAGTTCTTCTTGATGTCTCCCAGATATGAATATTTTACATGTCGACGTCACCATGCCATGAAAAGTAGATTTTATTCATTCACATGACGTTCATCAACCCTTGTCGATCATGTTTCATTTGTGCCAGGGTCCATATAATAATAATTTAGTCTTTCTAATTTGGTAATAATTGATGAAGAACTCATATTTTGTGCAATAGCATGATTTTTCTCGATATAATAGATATCAAACATTAATCAATATAGATCCAAGATTCCGCTCAAAATATGCAGAATCGATGATTTCAGAATCTCTAGAATTCTTCCAGCTTTACGAACATTACCACTCTTCGTTGATGTCTCAACTGTCCGTTCTTTGACGACACTTGTTACAATTTGGACGTGGGCGGTGTTCAAGGATGGTCTGTCCCTTGATGGTCTGTCACCCAAATTCACCATACTGAATTCAGTGTCCCATTCAATGAAATGGGCGGGGAGCTTTCGGTTCCTTCAGTTATGGACTCACCATTCTTGTAGAAATGTTTCACCAACAATTCTTGATCTGGTAAAGCTAGCATGCTACCCGAATTTAATGAAAAATCCCTTTACAACTAATATTTTATTGCTAGTCGGATTTGCATAAAGCTTCTTTCAAGTTTGCACGAATTTAAGACATACCCTGCATAAAAAAACAATATAGATAAGACGGCGGTAAATATCAAGATTAAAACTGATATTTTTGTGTTATTTTTATTTAATTCTGCAGTGAAATTATTGTAACAGTTTTCAGTTTGTATATGCAATGAGTTCTTTTTAAATCTTTTGGAATAAAAAAAATAATAAAGTCTTGTGTTGAATTTGAATATTTGTGGTTAAAATGTAAAGCAAAATTGCATTTGTGTTCCTTCACACGAGAGTCAAAATATACGGATCTTAAAATCCTGACCAAAATTCCTTATATTTTGAGAGAATCAAGAGCAGTAGCAATTTCATAAATTTCTTTTCTATATAAACATACTTGCGAGTAGGAAACAAAATTACTCGGAACTCCCAACAGAATAGAACCAGAGTCGGAAGATGAATGTCAATGCCATGCCTTTTTCCTCCTCATATGAAAGACGCAAATCTTAACTTAATCCTGGCCTATTGCAGTTTTTTATATTTATTTATTTTATAACAATGGGAAGACTTACAGAACTATTTACTTCTGAAACAATAAGCAACGAAAAAAAAAAAAAAAAAGATGAAAGCACTGTCCTGCAAATGAAATTACAAGCATGAAAAAAAAAAAAAGTCCTAAGAATAATTTTTCTGATAATACAATGACATTTGATACTAATTTGTATATGTTCGACTACATTCCTGTAGCACTTCAGTTATTCCAAAGAAAAAGGAAATTCTGAGAAAAAAAATCCGCGGACAATTGATCCTATCAACTAAAGGCCAGCCATAAGAATAACCAACACTTTTTCAAATCTTTTTCTTTCGTAAATCCTAACATTAATCGATTTTTTCTATACTTTCTATTCTCTATTTTTTTTCCTTCGGTAACGTCATGCAAATATAAATTAAATCATTTGTTAATATTGTCAAGGGCAATCTTAATGTGGAAATCAAATATTTCAAAGATTCAATTTCAAATGAAGAAATACATCGTTCAGTGCGCAAGACTAACCCATACAGAGCAGAAAAATTATCTTTTATCGATACCCACTAGTAGTGGAGTCGAATCGTAACTTTTCCTGTAAAATGTACATAAAAGTAATTTGATTGGTTTAAGTTGTTGAGCTGACTATTCAAAACCGGCCTTTAAATTTACACCTGGAGATGGCATCAGATAAGAGATAAAGGGGACTTAAGTTTTAACTCCGGTTTCCGTCATCAAATAAAAATATGTTTGCCTAATAGAAAAAAGCTATAGATACTATAAGGACTATAGAAAAAGCTACTGATATTCTAATGAAATCAGGAATAAATTTTTTGAATTTTTAATTTTTAATCTAATTTTTAAATTTTTTTAAAATTAAGTACTAGTTATATAAAAAAAAACCGGTTTCGAATTTGTCGGAAAAAATAGAGTCGCCGAAAAAAATTATATTCTAAGAAATTTGCTCTAAAACGTCAAATGGGGTCATAATGTTCGATTTTCAATTTTTTAAAAATCGGTGGGAAATGAATACGAAAAATAAAACAACTTGCTTTGTGACGATTTGTTCTCGGAAAAATATTAACTCTCTGACCCCTGAATGTAATCAAAACCTTATTGTTAAGGTCAGGTTGGACCTGAATCGGCAGAGAGAAGGCTAAAAAGTAGTGTTCGCAAGCGGAGTGGTCGTCCGAAAATGAATTCAAGTTTAAAAATTGAAACAAATTTCAACTTCAAATTTAATTTTCATGGCCTTTTTTTTAAATAGATTTTGTTGTTGTTGTTTGTTTGCTTGGAATTTGAGTAGTAAAGAAAGCACTTATTGGCATTTTTCAACAAATCTGTTATGTTTTTGATGAAGTCAAATTTTCCAATAAATAAAAGAAATGTCGATCTGAAATTTTTACCAGTCATTTTTTTTTCTGCATACCACGTAAGTAAAATCTCAAAAAATTTGCATAATTTGACAAAAATTAACTAAATTTTCTTCTGTTCTAATGAAATTAGAATAGATTTAGAGCTCGTTTTATAGTCCTTCATCAAAAGAAAAACGTCTTAATTTAAGTTTTTATTCTAAGATTATTGGAATCTTCCTATTAGTTGGAAATTTCCATTGTTTGAAATTATTATCTTTATCTTTATAATTTGTTGTAAAATTATCTTCCATTTTGTTGGAAACTTCCACATCCCTTCCATCTTTATCCAAAAACATCTCCGGATTGAAACCAAAATTTGACAAAGAACTACAATTGCAATCACAAAATCACGTACCAAACTTGATATATTTAAGTCACTGCGTTTTTAAGCTACCTTTAAGCATGCTTCTGAAAGTTCAAATCGACAGACGTTCAACCCTTTGTAGGATTTGACTCAAAATTTGATATGTGCCTACAATATAGCTATTAAAGCTATGTACCGAATTTAATCAATCTAGCTCTCCTCATTTTGTAGTTATCATATAAACTTATATTCGAATAGCTGGATGAACAGACTTCCTCAGAATAAATTTCATGCAAAATTTGATAGAAATATGTGATAGAAGTCCATGTCCCAAATTTCATCTTTGTAGCTCAAAGCAGTTTTGAGTCGCCGTATTCACAGACAGGCAGACAAACGTAATGCTAAAAATGTGTTTTTCGAATTCAGGGAGGCGGAAACATGAATATCCTTCAAAATCTCGAGTTCGAATTTTTTGACGATTACAGCATTTTCTCTATACTTCGTATACGAGGAAGGGACAGTCCTCCAATTTCTTTCGGTCTCTTTCTCCTTCCTTAATTATCTTCTTTAAGTTAGTTTTTCAATCACTTTGGTTTAGCTCAACGCGAGGAAAACACCTCGCACTAATTGCGATTACTTTTATTAATTTTCTTCGATCCTCATTTCTATGATTAGTTATTCGGATAGTTTTTTTCACAGCGGAAATGCATTTCGATACAGTAAAAATGGAATTTATTCGGAATCAGAAGTAATGAATAGAAAAGTAACGGCTTCAGGCAGTGATATAAGCTCTTCGAGATAGAGTCGGGGTTACTTCTTCAAAGGTCCATTGTCTCAAATCAAACCAAATATGATACACGGGACACCCTGATATAAATAATAGCAAAAAAAGTAATTTATGAGAAACAAATAAAAATATATGATAAAAAAAATTTAATCAATTCCTTGGTTAATTGAAAGCCGAAAATAGAACGTGAAAGGTCCAAGCAAATTTTAACAAAAGTTTTCGAGGTAAATCATTACTGAGTTCTTTGAAAACGGTTCCTAAACAAAGAAGTACCCTCGCGGTCCATTACACTGGAACCATGACTTCAGTAAATAAAAAAAAAAAAATCACCTGATTTTATTCATCATTAGGCTGATGACCTCTACCAATACAAATCGACAATAGATGTCGCTATTGTTTCAGTTTTATGAATGTTATTCTCTAAATGCTCACGCTTTTGTTGCAGTATTGTTAAGAATGATTAATGATCAAGAAAGCCTTATTTTCTAATAAGTTCAAATAAATTAAATGTATAATACTTCAACTAAAGTCCTATTGACATAAAAGTCGTGTATATCTGTAGATTGATCATGATTACGATTAAGTGAGGGATCGTAAGATAAAAGTTTGTACATATACTATATATTATGTATACAAAGACAGAGAGAGAAATAGTTGTATGAAAATCTGATAAAACTTGCAGACGGATATGGAAATGAAACTGACAAAGTTTCATCTCGATTGGCGTGAGGTAAAGTTCGGTTATCTCAGCATGTTAAAACTTGCCTTGCCAAACCTAAGTATCAAACCAACAATAAAAAAACTGCTGTTTTTCAAAAAAAAAAAAAAAAAAGGATCTTTTCCTATAAATATGTTTATTTTTGGAATTACCGTTTTTGTCCGGTTTTTTTTTTTTTTTTTTTTTTTTTTTTTTTGTACAGAACATTCTTCGCTCTAATTTCATTCTTACACCTTTCTTTTAAAAAAATAAATAAAAGGAAGTATTCTTCTCTTTTCCAAAGATTGAGCTTAAAAAATCGACTTTTTAAAAAATCCTCGACGAATTCCATGAAAGCCGTTCCTTTCTAATTTTGTGGCGGAAAAGTATTTTTTCAGATAAAAATAAAATAAATCTTTTTAATTGGTCTGATGTAGCAGATTTTTAAGCTATAATATTAGTTGAAATCTTCTTAATCTCATTTTTACAAAAAAAACGACAGCTCAGAAATCGCCGATGAAGAAATCTGGTACATTTGGACTTCGCAACCACCCCAATATCATATCGATACCGATCTCTTTCAATATATTTCCATCGAGAATATAATTAAAAATTAGCACTACATTGAGGAAAATATTACAGAACATATAATATTAGCCTGTTGAAGCATAATGTAAATGGGCCCAAAAGATGCATGATTGCATGGAATAATAATTGCGTCGATAATAAATAACATACATCAAAGATTCATAATTGAAATTAATTCAAATAAATTTATATTTTTGTCAGCTATAGGTACTCTTCGAATTGTAAACAGAGTACAACCGATAATGCCGATTGATAAATACTCAAAGTACAGTCAGATCCTGATTTAACGAACCCCAATTTAAAAAATTTGAAGGGTTAACGAATTTTCTTAATACAAACGAAGAAATTTTTGCTCTATTTTTAGATATTGAACAAAATATAATTTCTAATTATAATTAATAGCGCAATAAAGTACAATTTCTAATTATGGATATAAAATTTCTAAACTTCTAATTATTTTGTTTCGGACCCCTATATTGCGTATAATAAATTAGTCTTGGGATTTAACAAATAAAATTCTCCGCCCGTATGAATTCGCTGAATAGGGTCCAACTATATATTATTTGGAAAATTTCTCTCTCAATTAAACAATTATTATTGAGCTTCAACAGTGAACATTATGTTTCATATGTCCCCACGAAAAGAAACTCTTCGCAAAACCCTGCATTTTAATCATCTGCTTATCAGAATACTATTAAGAAATAGCCTCACATCATAAATTGAAACCAGTTAATAAACAAATTAGTTTAAAAGTTACCTTAAAAGAACCGGTAGAAAAGGATGCATTGGACCACTCCTCTGATGAATGACGTAGTTTATATAAGTCATGGGATTGCTAATCTTAATTAGATTTTACTATCAGGGGCAGATTTTTTAACCTCTATTAAGCACTTCTTTCTTTTAAAACAAACTAAAACTAATATGTGGATCACTTTTTTTTTTCACGCTGGGCTTAAGTGTTTAATTTCATAGCATATGGAAAAATTATTTTTTTTAAAGGAAGGTTGGGAAATTGTTGACATAAAATTATTTAAGTAGCTTAATATTAAATATGTGTCTAGCTGAAAATTTTGTGCAAAAAAGATATATATATATATATATATATTTAACAAAACTAATCATTTTTTCGTTCTGTTATCTTCACATGGAAGATATATGAAATTGACTTAGAACAAACTAGTTATATGACACAGAAATAAAACATTTGAACTTGAAATGAAAAAAATTAAGCTGTGCATACGCATAATTGAATTAAAATAATAAATATAGGATAGCAAAACTAGTCTTAACTTATCCTCTTCAGTTCACCCACATGGACCTGTCACATAAAATCAAAATCGTTTAACGTCACTTTTTGAAAACTGAATTATGTAGCTTTAAAAAGTTACCACTATTTGGCAACACAATATAGCACTGAATTAAGAAATAAATAGTTAACTGATTTCAAGAAAGCGATGTGGAAGGCGAAGCACGTGTCCCGGCCAGGCAATGGAGGTTGAGTTCGAAGCATTTAGGGAATCTTTCACTCTTTTTGCAGCAAACATTTTTCTGTAAACGCCGTGTTCTCTCATTGCAACCATGTAACAGTTAGATAATATAGAAGGATTCAATGAAAGGGGAGCACACTACTCATATTTATGCCGCTGCAACATAAGCTGCCTATTTTACGGCTCAAATAATTAATTTAATTGAGGTGACTCAAAAAATCCGTTGTAAACGATCGTGTGAATTCGGCAGCCCTGCACAGCTCAATTCTGTTGATGTAGATTATCATATTATGTGTCTTATTGTGGCAAAACAAAATTCGTATGTTGATGGAAAAACAAGAAATTTGGTGAAATATTCGTAACAAATCCTCTGTGCTGTTTTCGACAGAAAGAGGAAAAGAATGCAGAAGAATAAAACAAAATATTAATCGAAGCGTTTTGGACATAACCGTTACCTTAAACAAGTAACTTCAGAAAATTTAGTTTAAAAGTTTTTTAATAGGTGTTGAAAAGTTCAAATGCATTTCAACTAAATAAAATAATTTCAGAAAAGAGTTTCTTCAAATACATTTCAACTAAAATAAACAAACGTTTTACATTTCAACTAAAAATTTCATTAAAAGATGGCAAATTATCTCACTCACAGATTCTGTTGTGTTCTGTGTTTAGAATATTCTAATTAAAATTTCATATTAATAATATTAAAGTAATATTGCTATCCCAGCAAACAAATGAAAAATTAAATTTATGAGAAATAATGTAGATTGCAATAAGTTTAATAGCAATGCAAATTCTTGCTGTCGATTTAGGTTGTTTCTAATAAAATTTTCAAATGAGCCCATCTTCAGAAACTAAACAAAATTCACTAAAACCCAATACTTAATTTAACTCATTTTTAAAATTAAATTTCTCTATTTTAAAGAAATAATTAAGAATACGGAATTCCAGTTTTCAGGATAAAGGCTTTTTCAAAGATGCATAAAATTATATATGGTAAATAAAGCAATAAAAATGTTTGACTTTCCTTCAAATAATTAGAATTATGATACAATCCAATAATCATTCAAGCGGTCATTGTCTTTGGGCATAACTTTTAGAAAATGCTTGAATCATGCGGGGAAATAAAAAAGAAATAAAATAAAAAACACTACTAAAATCAGTGGACTAACTATATTGGGCCAGGTAGGGCACGTATCCTGGGTGCAGTTGCCAAGGGACGCAAAATTAAGGAACTACCTCGCTGTATTTCGAAGAAAGTTTCTAATACGCTCCTATTAACAAGATATCTTTTTTTTAATGAAAATAGTTTCAGCAAAATCAGAGAAAATTAAAAGCTTCCAAAGAAATAAGAGCTATAAGAAACTTAAGGTTATTGAATTATGGCTTAGAGCTTATGGTTATTTTATGTGTTAAAAAAATAAATTATAACAGAGCATATTAAATAACTTCGGTGTGTATCGGTTTTTTTTGTTTTTTTTTCCCTTATGAAAAGGAAAGAGTAGAAATTTTAAATCTTTCAGACTTACGGGAAAAAAAATAGATTTGTTTTTTAATTCTTGCGACATTTGACAACAACATAACAAGAGATTACATAATAAACATACAATAAAATTATCATATATGTTTCAGAAAAAAGTCGTCTTTCCAATATTTGCGTAATAAAACAGATTATTGGAAACTAAATTCTTAAAATTCGAATCATGAATATTAGGAAATATATTTATGATTGATTAATAAGCTAAAGCTAAATTTCCCAGTTTTTCTTATTAGAAATGTCAATAGAAGATGGGGGAAAACCGTGCTGACAGACTAAATGTAGATAAGACCGAAAGATCATCTTTATTTCCGTTTCATTGAAACCTCTTTTAAACAGAAAAGAATACCGACAGTATTCTGAACAATCGATGTTTTGTAATTTTGACTGATGTTTTTGAATGCAAAGAAACGGCAAAAACTTCCATTAAACATAAAAGGAAAATTATAAGCAATAAAAAATCTATACTATGATTTCAGATGGTCTAGATATAATTATTAAATATCACTCGGATGCTTTAATCATACACACTCATTCTTTAACTCATTTCTTTACTTTTAAATTATATGAGACAGTTCTGCTGATATTTTTGACAATAGCAATATCAAGTTGTTGTTGCTTCTAATGGCACTTGCCATGGATAAGCTCGCTGACGAAGTCTGCGATTTTAAGCCGAGGGTGCGTCTCTTGTTTTTCTAGTAGCGCCAACTAGGGCCAAGAGTACGTCTTAGCTATTCACGTATCACATTCGCTACCACATTGAACATAAGGACTGTGTGGATAACAGGAACAGTACATAACCAAAAGAAAAGAAACAACGGATGAAGAAGCAATCGAAACATTCTCCATACAAACTTTCAAACAAGCATTCTTTTCCCAAATTCATCAACTCATAAAAAATATATATATTCCACTCACTCTTCATCCATTCTGCAGATTCGAAACACTGTTCTCCATACCATTTACCCGATATCCATTCTTGCACAACTGCCGACATAACAAATTATCAAGGAAACCAAACGTTAGAGTACCAAAAGAATTATGAGAACTTCGAAGAATTCCATTGCAGCTGACTTTTAAAATAAAAATGCAGACGATTTCGTGAAGAAAGAATTCAGACGATTTTTTAAAGCTCATACTGACAGTTAAAAATTGCAAAAGAATAAATATTTTCTGTTCGTATTCACATTAAAAATAAAATTGCAGTGTCTTATTAGTTGTAAAAAAACTTTTAAATATAATTTTTTTAAAATTAAAATCTTTAATCGACATTTTTTTATTATTTTTAATTTAACATTTTTCATAAAATAGTTGTAGTTCATGTATAACTCAACCATTGTAAAAAGTAGTAAACAAAACAGCATTAGGGTTGCTAGGAGAGCATTCCGTTTGGTTGCCATATTGGTGACAAACTCGGGGGCACACTAAACTTCACTTCAACCTCTCTTTTAGCTAACTTAAGCTATATTTGCTTAAGATTTATTATATGTAGATTATTGTATGTAGAAATATCTTTGATGCGATAATAAAAAGAAAGAAAAGATAGAGATTTAATCTTTTTGAGGACATGAAATTATAAACATTTTGATCGATTATAGCGAGAAAGGTGAATTTATTGCGTTTGGGATGCTTCAAAAATTTTCAGAAGAAATGTATATTATTTAATATGTATATAAATTACATTCACTAAAATTATAACAAAATGCAATTCTACATTTCAGAGACAAATTAATAACGCGTGAACTTTCACTGAATCTGAATTTTTGTGCAATTATGGACCTTTTATTTCCTGCAATGCAAATTAACTTAGTCATAGAGTGATGTGTATGTGCATGTGCGCTTGTGTGTGTATTAGAGTTTCCACTCAAATCTGTAGAAAACATTCCCCATGCTTTTTCTATGTTATATTTCTACATACGAGAAAATGCGTGAATGGCATTCATGTGAAAGTTAATAACAATGTAATAATGGAAAAACAAAGAAAGGAAGCAACAACTTAACATTATTCGAAATCTATTCGAACATTAAAGAAGATTTATATTTACATAAAGAAAAAAAATATCTTTATTTATTATCTAGAATTTAGCATGGCAATATGTAAATATTAAAGGGATGGGATATATTAACTATCATGCTCTTTAATTGTAAGTCACACAAAATTAAGCACTCTGGTGGAATAAAACACAAAAACATTTTTGTTATCATCATACAAATCATTTAATGATTACTTAACAAAAAACATTACAAAGCAAGATTTTTTTACTAATTTATTCTTTTTTGCAAATCCGAGTATTTCGGCATCAATTTTTGCAACTTCTGCAGATTTTTCAGCCATCAGTTTTGTGGAGTTAATGAACCTAATCAGTAACAAATAAGGTATAACATTTCTGTATGGTCAAACGTACAATTTTTTAGCTACTTCACTTTCAGTGAACATATTTGAAAATATTTCCAATATATCATTGAATGAATTGAAGGACGATTGTTCTGGAACTAAAAAGTTCGGTTTATTTTAGAACATTAAATCTGCCGTTTTTGGATTTGACGTGTCATTCCTTGTAGATACTAGATCTAGTATCAATGATGATTCCTTTGAACTAGCACGCATGTTGTCCTCTTTTGGCATGACCATTAAACGCATGTTTTCCCATTTTACTTAGGTTTCATATCTTCTTACAAGGCGAATAATGGATTTTGTGGAAACCCATGCATCAAAATCAGAATTGATTTTTTTTTATCTGTCCAATAGGTATTAAAAATGAATTTTGAACAGCTCATTGTTTTAAAAAGTATTCTCTAATCTACTTTGAATAAGCTCACACTTTCTCAAATAATAACCAAACCTTTCACTAAACTCAAGTATGGTGGACTAAATATCAACACACTGTTTCTGTAGATTGAATGTTGCTAATCAAGCCAGAGAAATGGATTCTACTGTCTCTCACAGTTGCAGAAGTCGCGCGCATGCTCATTCGCTGCAATTCGGGAGTATCGTGGAAAAAACTGTATCGCTAATCAAAACTGAAATGAAGTGTACAGAAAAAAAAAAAAAAAAAAAGAGACGAGAAGGTTTCCGCATTACACAATCTCGAATAGTATTGTTTCGTTTTTGAAAGCAATAAATACGATCTTTTTTTTTTTTTTTTTTTTTTTGCAATATTTATAAACGGCATTTTTATATAGGAAAAAAATAAGAAACTTAAAATCCCCTGTATTTTTCCCGTTTTTATGAAATTTTTTAAATTTTCCTGGATTTTCTCGGTTTTTCAAGACAATTTTTAATATATATATATATATATATATATATTTGATATTTTAAACTCTTAATTTCAATTTAATTAATTTCCAAGATTTTATCTTAATTTAGCTCATAGTAACTTCATTCTAAAAATATTCTTTTATTTTGTGATCCAATTCCACTTTCTCTACTTAATTAATTCAAGATAAGCTTTATAAAATTGCTTAGTCAGCTAAACGCCGATACTTTCAAACGCTCGGCGTGAAGGGGTAAAAATGTCCAGTAAGCACATTCTTTCATAAAAGATCCCTGTGTTTCCCTTACATGTGATTGACATGCATCAGAAATCCCTATCAGAATCTTAATAATATATTAGCACTGTGGACAGATATTTTCCCTATCAAAATCTAAGGTTATATAAGGCGAGGGATAATTTATTTCGGCCCTTCTTCCCCACTTCGGCTTTTTGTACTGCGCTGCGGCGGACGTCTTGTCCGCGTCTCTGCTTGTAAATAATTATGCTTACCCGATGGATTAAAAAGAATTTAAAAAGATAATAAGTCTCTTCACTATCTTCAAACTGCATCATGCTTCACAACAAATAATATTATATATTAAAAAGCCGACAGGATTCGAATTTGTTACATATATATATATATATATATATATATATATATATATATATATAGAGAGAGAGAGAGAGAGAGAGAGAGAGAGAAAATCAGAAAGAATTTTCAAATGAATTTACACCTTAACAAAGGATTTATTTCAATATTGATTTTCCATATAATATTATGCATTAAAAGTTCTGCACTAGCAATTATTTTGTTTGTTTTTTATTTGAGCTTTACTTAAGTGAACAGTAAATTCAAATGTGCAGTTTTGTTCATAGCTTTGGGTGCTATTATCTGTATGTAAATTTTTGTGTTTAATACTCTTCCAGAATGTGTTCTGTAGGCACATCCTCAGGGGTGTTTGTGGGACCCCAAAAAATCCCCTGAAACTTTTACGGACTTACTACCGGCATTTTGGAGTTTCGAGAAGGGGGGGGGGGAGAGAAATGAAAAATTACAATTATGAAATATTGAATGACCTAATTATAAAAGTTCAATGAATTACTTTTTTTGCAAAATTAATAACCATAAATTTTCAAACATATAAACTACTACATTTTATGCAAATATTTTAAATTACCTGAATTAATTCTTTAAAAAAAATTATCTAATTTCTGCTGCTTTTTTTTTATTTTCTGATGTTTGTGGGCTTGTCTTTCTTTTGTGGTGAACTTCATAATTGCAGGAAGATTGACTTTTATTTTCCTCATTTACAGTTGAAGAAATTTCCTCGAGAACTGCACATGCAGAGGTAGAAGCAGTTTGCTTTTCTGCTAATGTAGAAGGTTTTTCAGAGACTTTTAAAGGTGACTCATCTGAAATGCATGTTTTTAAGTCCTCTTGATATGTTTTCCAACTTCTGTTCATATTCAGTAAGAGATCTTTGTGAATTGGATCAGTCATTGGATTTTTTGAGCCATATTTTTCACATGAGGTTTCTTTAGAAGCCATTAAATCATATTTAATAGTCTGCACTGCATCTAGGGAATCAATCTTAAGAGAGGTTCTATAGTCAGTGACAAGTGTATCCATTAAGTTGAATGCACTTTCCACTAATGGGCCATGGAAGCAGCTAAGGCAGGCTTTGACCAATTTAGCCAATGTAGGATACTTATAGTCATTTGTGAAATCATCTTTTAAATTAAAAACTTTAGACCAATATTTATCAATTGTACACTTGACTTGATTTCCACTTTCATCAGATGTGTAGAGCATTTCTTTGGTGATATCAATATCACTCTGGTATAACCTTATTTCAGCTTCTACTTTTGACTTTTCATTATCACTAAAAATATGGGACATAAAAGATGATAATTTTTCAAAAGCTAATATTGTACTGGTTTTACCTCTTAGCTTTGGATCTAATGCTGTAAAACTAATTAGATATGAATTTTTAAGGGGTAATTTCTGTTTCATATGCTGGAATTTCAAAGTGAAATTCTCTTGCGTACATAAATAAAAAAATATTTCAATAAGAGAAACAAAAATTTACACGTGCATCAATAAATGAAACGAAAATTTTACACAGCGGAGAAAAAAAAGTTGCGAAGCGATCAATGACAAATAGCTAATACGGCGAAAAATCCCCCTTCTCTACTTATTGGCGCCACGCCAAGAGAGATAAGACCTTTGAACCCAGAGTCACGTGATCGCACATCTGGTCGCGAAGTCTCTCCCTTTTTTTTCTGCCGCGCCTACTTGCCGAAAAGAGTCCAGAAGAGAATGTCCGAGAAACGGGGGAATGAGTCATAACTCGCAATAAGGAAAGAACAAAAAAGAAGTTTTTTCCCCCTTTTCACGCATTATCACTGCCTTTGGAGAAAGAAAGGAAAAGTTTTCACCACACACGCTGACCTTGCGTTTTCTGCTTTCAAAGCAAACAAAATCGCCCAGATCAAAATAAATAATTCATTATTATTCCTACTTCCTTTTGAACGACGATCCCCTGAATTTCCGGGTATCGAAGTTCAAAATCCCCGGAATTCCGGGGTTTCCCCGGAGCACAAACACCCCTGCATCCTGTACACATATAACTACCTCACTAATTGCAAAGAAAGTTTAAAACGATTTTCAATTTAAACTGAAATTAAATTTAATTTAATTAATCTATAAAGGGTTTTCAATATTTAATCTATGAATTTATATAAACTCTTAATTAAACAGCATATCTTATTTCAGATTTTCATCATTGTTTCACTCTATGAATGAAAATACTGACATACCCGACATACTTAAACATGTCCATGTAATTTTTATCTTTTAAATTAATTGCAGTTTTGACTTAATTACAGATTTTTAAAAAAATGGGAATTGGAAGAATGCAAAATGGTTAACAGGGTGGAAATTTTCGGAAACATGAAGACATTGGCAATACACTGAAAACATTAATGGTATATATTTTTATCAATTAATTACAGCTCAATTTAAAAAATAAGAACCTGTTTCTAATGAGACAAATAAATAACTGTTTGGTCTTTGAATAACTGAATTAACAAACACAGAACAAAAGAAACTATGAGAATAAAATAACAATAAACAATGCACTTTTATTTAGAACATTTCTACTATACATGCATTCCAAGTGGCAACAAATATATTTAAATACATAATTTTTAAACATATATAAAATTTTATTGAAATAAATATACATTCTTTTTTAATAATTTTAAATTAATCCATTAAAATTGGATAATAGCTCAATTGTGACTCAAAACAAAATTCCAAACACTTTAATCCAAAACTAACACTAAACATTTCATAACAAAACAAGATTATAAAAATATCAATAATAATAAAGCCGACATCAAAGAGCTAAAACAATCAGCAATTTGTGGCCCTCGGAATTTGAAGCACTTATTTCAGAAACGAAAAGAACTATTTTTAAACCTCTTTATTAAGTTATTCGCCAAATAAAATCTTTAAAAAAATGAGGCATCAAAATTATTGTTACAGTCATTTTCATCAAAAAAATTATAGAAAAAGAAAATTTAATAAAATTATTGGAACATTGCAAACAAAAACATGTTATTGTCCTGATTTTCAATCCGAAAATATTCTTTTTTTTTAAATCTTCATTATTTTGGTAATGATTTCTCTCCCTTTAAATGCAAAAATATATTTATTCAAATAATTTTATAACAATAAAAAAAATGCAGGTGAAATTAACAGAATTTTAACCTTCTTTGATTCAGGTTTTTCTAGACAAATCAGCCATATTCATTAGTTTTAAATACAGAAAACTTAAAATATAATGTTAATCAAAAAAACAACTATTAAAAATAGCACAAGAACTCAGATCACTTATAAAGAATTAGCTTGGTTCTTTCTTGAAACAGTAAAAATGTAAAAAAAAAATAATAATAATAATTAATTACAAAAATATGGTTCGATTCACAAATAATAAATATAACTGAAAAAGAACAGAAATATTTATTAATTCCAATTGTTACTAACATACAGATATTTAACTGTATGGTTATTATGTTAAAATTGGAGCAGAAATATGGTGGGAAAAAATTAACTTGTTGCTCAAATTTTTACTGTAATATAAATAATTACTCCCAACTACTGGAATTATTTTTCTTTTAGCTTCTGTCTTCAATCAATACTCTCTTCCTGAACTAAAATTAAGCCATTTTTTTTAAAATAAAGGATTAGATAATACTTAATTAGAGTTACCTTAAGTTTCCTAATGAAATTATTGTATTGTCAACTTTCTAAAAAAATAAACAAATTGTAATACTGAAGTGTGTTCGATTCCTTGTTTAATTTCTTAAAACTTATTTTTTCTTATATTTTTAAATAATTAAAATATAACAACTTTTCTTTAAAAATGCACGTTCATTTGAATAAAAAATTTATTTAGTACTAGAAATAAAAGCTGCAAAATCCTGTCAAATCTAGGGTCCACATCTTATACGTGAGTTTTACATCTAACAAATTTTTATAAGATCATAAATTAAAAAACTTCCATGCAAAAAAACAGAGAAGAAAAGAAAGAAGAAAAACGGCAATTCAGACATCCTTATGAAAGAGCTAACATTTCTGATAAGTGTGTACATAAATGCAATAGAAGGCATAAACCAGGAGGGGCCAGATCAGGCTGTTCCACCTTTGCTGGTGGGCGCCCCAGGCTTACGAAAAAATTTGTTCCCGGCTTCATGCACAAAGCTGTGCCGCCTCTGCAGAGTGGACACCTTCTTCATGGAAACGGGAGACGACAACAGGGACTTCGTGCCGCGGATTGTCCGGGTTTGAGTGGTCCTATTAGTAATCCCGCCGCGGAAATCCGAGTCTGAGGCATTCGATGAAAGGTTGTTGGTGCTGGATGAGGACTCCCGCTGTAAACCTGCACAATTTATAAGTATATATGGGGAAAGGAGAAAGCTTCATTGTATTTCAAGACAAGAGAAAAAAATGTTATACATATATATATACACACACAAACAGAATTAGTGTGATCGTTGAAAAATGAATATTAATTATACTGTAATGAATTACTATAAGACAGACAGACAAATAAGCATTCTTTCTACACATTTGCATGACATAAAATCGAAAGAAATAGTACACAAAAACCAATGCAATTAAGTCAGATGATGATCAGACAGATGAATCAAGCCTAAAACAATATTTTGAGCCAGAGATTCAATTCTTTTCCTTTCCGTTTTGATAAAAGTATAGTTCCGTCATTGAAGAATTGCTTACATCTAGCCAAAGTGGAACATTTTCGCCTTCTATTCCCCCTCCCACCAAAATCCGAAGTCTTTCTCTCTCTCTCTCTGTCGCCAAATTATCTAGTCTCCCTCTCTCTGTGCGTGCGTGAGTGTTTTCCCCTGAGCTGTCTTGACGGCCATTGTTTAAGAAACGACAGTGAAGTCCGACATGGATCTGGAGGCTGGTACAGATATCACAGCAGCAACGACAGTGAAAATGAAGCGTTTTCAAGAATGTTCGGCAATTCATGAAGTACAGATGCCACGCGTGCATCAAATGCTAATGCACAAACTTTTGAATTTCTCCTGTGATTTTTGTAACTCGTATTGAGTTCTTGCTTTCTCATATAAGAAATGGAGAAAAATTTGAGCGCGAGATTCCACCTTTTAGGCCTCCCTGAGTTCGAAAAACACATTTTTGGAATCTCAAAAACGCTTTGAGTTACAAAGAAATTTTGGATAAAATCTTTACACCACATTTGTAGATTTCTATCAAATTTAGAGCAAAATCCACTCAGAGGAAGTCTGTCTGCCCAGCCGTGCGAATATGCAATAACAAGATAACTACAAAACGAAACGAACCAGACAGATAAAATTTGGTATACAGATTTAATATCTATAGTGAAGACATCTAACAAAATTTGAACCAAATCAACAATAGGTTGACCGTCTGCTAGTCTGTACTTTGAGAAACATGAAAACATGATAACTCAAAAATAAAATGACTAAAATATATCAAATTTAGTATGTGATTTTATGCGAAATATTTGTTTCAATCGGTTGGGAAAAACGCGCATAAAACACAAATTCGATTTTCGAAAACTATTAACCGCATGCTAGTGATTAATTACCAAAAAAATTCGTCAAGAATCACTCGATAGATTCAGCAAAAATGTCAAATCTCTGCCAAAGATTAATATATCGAAGCTATTGTATACCAAAACCGTGCAAGGCGCTCTATGGAATAACATCTCTATTAGAAAGTGTGAAAGAAAGTTTTCGGAAGCCATTACCATTTCTGGATATTTCTGGAAAGTAAAAAAAAAAGATGAGGACCATTAATAATGTATCTAAGCATCATTAGTTTACATGAAATAAAATTTAGCAAAATTTGCGGCTGAGGAACTCGGTCGGTGGTGCTTCTATATATAAAGAATATATGGAGAGAAGCAATCTTTTTTCGGTTTATATCGAAAATGACTAGCAACACTGCGAGAGGCAATTAAGGCATGTCTGCAGAAAGATGACATTTGCAGAGACCATAAGTTTTCGTAAAAGCCAAAAATCGTAAAGTACTTGGGAGAGATTGGTTCGTTGATCTTCCTTATTACTTGAAATATGTACATAAATTTTCCAGTTCACAATTAAAGTAAAATTACTACATTAAATTTTAAAAATTAATACCACCTTTTGGATCAAAGACGACCCAAAACAACAGCTCAATTGCCCAATGGATAAAAGGCTCTGTCTGTAACTCTGCAAGTCTGATGGACGAGCCAACACTTAATATAATTATAAATGCTCTTAGATAATACATTTCCATTATAGTGAAATATAATGTAATGACACATCTAATATGATTTCCTGATTCATTTAAATAATAACATAACATAACCTAAGATTATTTCAATACTTTTTAATGGAAGTGAAAATATTTTTTTAAAAATTTAAAGGATGCTAGCTCACCTCTATTAGATGATGAGAAAAGTGATCGTCTAATTGTCATAGATCTGGTTGATATTTTATCTTGTGACCTAAAATTTATAAAAACAGACAGTGAAAAACTCTTTAAAATAGATCTAAAAATCACAATATATTACTTCTGAAATAAATATGAACCATCTATTCATAAAATAAGTTGTTTTTTTTTATTTGTATCAATACATTTTCATTAAAATCGCAGCTAAATTGATTCATCTTTCCATAGGAATGATAGAAATGCTGAGTGGACATATTTTAAGTAATGGCTGTTACAGTTATTGTTGAATTTTGTTAAAAAGTGTCTGAGAGTTGCTCATTACTTAGAAATTAAATAAAGGAAAGAAAAACAATTTTTAAAAATGTATGTAACTTTACTCATACTGGGATCATCTTCATATAGGTATTGAAACAATTTTTTTAATGGCAACATCCCATCTGAATTCAAACTCTCTAGATTCGATTATCTTTAATACATATAAAACTCTCCCAATTTCAAATAAAAAAGATCGATTTAAGAATAGAAGAATATATCTGAAGAAATTTAGACATCCTAATGTTGAATGATGCTTACTGACTTTTAAATATATGTTTAGATATAATAGATTCTTTTTTCAAATTCTTATAATTTTACATAATTATTAACTTTATATCTTAAAAATTATTGAATAGAAAGAATGAAAAATTATAATCGAAATGGAAAAATGGCAACTAAATGAGGCTGTACAAAATTTCAGCCATGCTCGTTCAGCTGTTAGAAATCGCGAATTTCACTCTTTTTCAATTCATTAACACAATTTAATATAAATGTGAGTTAAAAGAACAATGAAACACAAAATAAAACAAATATTTAATAAATATGATAATAAAATAAAACCAACAAACAAATATTAATAAATGTTAGTTAAATTAATCTTTAAAAAAATGTAGAAGTGAACAATTGATTCAATAAATTGGCACAAATACGAACGAAAATGTTTTTATACATATAGTATAAATCTGAAATAGATCAATAGGATCAATATTTTAAAATAAGAACAATATATCAGGGGTGTTTGTGGGACCCCAAAAAATCCCCTGAAACTTTTACGGACTTACTACCGGCATTTTGGAGTTTCGAGAAGGGGGAGGGGGGAGAAATGAAAAATTACAATTATGAAGTATTGAATGACCTAATTATAAAAGTTCAATGAATTACTTTTTTTGCAAAATTAATAACCATAAATTTTCAAACATATAAACTACTACATTTTATGCAAATATTTTAAATTACCTGAATTAATTCTTTAAAAAAAATTATCTAATTTCTGCTGCTTTTTTTTTATTTTCTGATGTTTGTGGGCTTGTCTTTCTTTTGTGGTGAACTTCATAATTGCAGGAAGGTTGACTTTTATTTTCCTCATTTACAGTTGAAGAAATTTCCTCGAGAACTGCACATGCAGAGGTAGAAGCAGTTTGCTTTTCTGCTAATGTAGAAGGTTTTTCAGAGACTTTTATAGGTGACTCATCTGAAATACATGTTTTTAAGTCCTCTTGATATGTTTTCCAACTTCTGTTCATATTCAGTAAGAGATCTTTGTGAATTGGATCAGTCATTGGATTTTTTGAGCCATATTTTTCACATGAGGTTTCTTTAGAAGCCATTAAATCATATTTAATAGTCTGCACTGCATCTAGGGAATCAATCTTAAGAGAGGTTCTATAGTCAGTGACAAGTGTATCCATTAAGTTGAATGCACTTTCCACTAATGGGCCATGGAAGCAGCTAAGGCAGGCTTTGACCAATTTAGCCAATGTAGGATACTTATAATCATTTGTGAAATCATCTTTTAAATTAAAAACTTTAGACCAATATTTATCAATTGTACACTTGACTTGATTTCCACTTTCATCAGATGTGTAGAGCATTTCTTTGGTGATATCAATATCACTCTGGTATAACCTTATTTCAGCTTCTACTTTTGACTTTTCATTATCACTAAAAATATGGGACATAAAAGATGATAATTTTTCAAAAGCTAATATTGTACTGTTTTTACCTCTTAGCTCTGGATCTAATGCTGTAAAACTAATTAGATATGAATTTTTAAGGGGTAATTTCTGTTTCATATGCTGAAATTTCTAAATGAAATTCTCTTGCGTACATAAATAAAAAAATATTTCAATAAGCGAAACGAAAAATTTACACGTGCATCAATAAATGAAACGAAAATTTTACACAGCGGAGAAAAAAAAGTTGCGAAGCGATCAATGACAAATAGCTAATACGGCGAAAAATCCCCCTTCTCTACTTATTGGCGCCACGCCAGGAGAGATAAGACCTTTGAACCCAGAGTCACGTTATCGCACATCTGGTCGAAGGAAGTCTCCCCCTTTTTTTTCTGCCGCGCCTACTTGCCGAAAAGAATCCAGAAGAGAATGTCCGAGAACCGGGGGAATGAGTCATAACTCGCAATAAGGAAAGAACAAAAAAGAAGTTTTTTCCCCCTTTTCACGCATTATCACTGCCTGTGGAGAAAGAAAGGAAAAGTTTTCACCACACACGCTGACCTTGCGTTTTCTGCTTTCAAAGCAAACAAAATCGCCCAGATCAAAATAAATAATTCATTATTATTCCTACTTCCTTTTGAACGACGATCCCCTGAATTTCCGGGTATCGAAGTTCAAAATCCCCGGAATTCCCGGGTTTCCCCGGAACACAAACACCCCTGATATATATATATGAATAACAATAGACCAGTTTTCGTATCATGCGGTCTTTATAAATCTGATTTTAAAAATCGAGAACACTTCAATGCAGTGTATCTAAGGTTTATTTATAAATAAATAAATTAAAATAAAACAAATTAATAATGTGAAATATTTTTCTTTTGCTTATTTTAGTAATTCTCATTCTATAAACAAACATCAAAATAAGAATAAATAATTTTGGATTCATATTTCTATAAAAAATTATGTTATATTTTTTACTGTGCCCATCTTTTCAAAAATATCTAAAATGTCCCAAAGTTAAGGAGTCAAATCAACAAATGAAGAATAAAAAAGTAAAGGAATAAGCTATATGAAATACCTATTTTCTGTATTTTTGTATATTGAGAAATGCTTTAAATATTCTGGTGTAATTATGGTTGCTTTGTGTCAAATCACATAGAATTTCATATTAAGTCAATTTTTAATATAAGAAATCTTTTAAAGTAAGAAAAAAATTGAAGATTGCCATTTAAAAATTTGAAGGTGATATGAAAGTAATTATAATGACAAATTCAATATACTTTTCATATACTTCATATTTTTATTTATATCACATATACTTATCTTTATCTTATCACATATACTTTACTTATTTACATTACATGTACTTATTATTTTACATGTGTTAATTATACAAATAATTGCAATATTACATATTACAATTATTTACATATATTTAAAGAAGATATATAAGTAAATCGAATGATACATTTTGCTTGATAGCAATGAGAATGTCCAGATACTTTTCATAAAGGTTACACTAGTAACATATTAGGATTTACTCAGCACATCAATTTATTTATTGAGAATTTATTATTTTAAAAATTGATTTACTTCTATATTCAGTTGTATTGCAATATCTCAGATTGATAATGAAAAGGAAGGAATTAATAGTCCATGGATTATGGATTTTATCATCCCTAGGTAAAGACCAGCAATTGTAATCTTAATAGTATTTTCACATTCAAGTCTAAAGGTTAATGATTGCAAATCCAAATTCTTCATGCTGCAATTAGACTTTGAAATCAAGGCATCTTTAATTTATCCAAAATTATACAAAATCTTGTAAATGATGGAAATTATTTTAACAAATAAAATATTAACACAAGCTATTTGGAAAATTTGCCTTTGCAAAAAGAATTTAAAAATAAACTGGCTCTGTACTTACCTTGAACCTGGCAAGGGTGTGCATTTTTTGACGTAATTCGGAGCACATCTCCCTCTCAGAGCCATCGCATGCTGTCTCAACCACTCTTTCACGCCTTGGATGGACAGAAACTGCGAATTGTTGATTTGAGATTTTGGGTTATGTCCCACAGCATCCAGTATAGAAAATAATAAGGACTCACCAATCTAAAAAATAAAAATATGAATTATTTTTCAAATAAAATTATCACAATTACATATCACATTATCTATCTATATATATATATATATATTCTGATTAATTCTCAAATCTTAAATTCATCTTCTCAAATCTTAAATTTTAGATACCTATCTGTAAAAAACTGTGTAGATGCAGGGATTTTTATTCCTTCACATGTGGCATGGGAAATAAAGAAAAAAGGATATTTACAGCATATGTAGGCACTAATTAAATAAAAAGTGGGTATGAATTAGGAAATAAGAGAACTTTTTTGAATGAATGGGTGAATTAACATGGATGAATTTAAGATTTGTTGATATAGTCCTAAGTTGTCCCTTTCCTAAATTGATACGGTCAAATAAATTGGAATCTCGTAATAAAACCACTAAAGGAAAAAATTCTATCACTTTCATACTTGTCTTCTGATATGAACCTATGCCTTTGTTCCTTTGTTCATTATGCAGCCAAATGCAGATGGTTTGGCTCAGACTATAAAAGATTGTCTTATCATTTTGCAATTCTAAAGATTAGTAAAGGCCTTTTTAAAAAGTTCACCAATCGTACATTTGTAATTTAACTTTTTAAAAAATGCAGAAAACGTGATTATACATTCAACGGAGAAATGAAAGTGCTTTAACAAGTCCTAGAATTCAAATGGGAGTGAAATAGGAACAAATTCATGGGAGGGAGAAACCAGCTCAGCACTAAAAAAAAGAAATTTAAAAAATGCCATTAGAAGCATTTTTTTAAAAAAGTATTTTTTGAAGCCAACACAAGATAATATATCACATTACTTGAAAAGTTAACAAAACTCATGAAAAGAAGAATTTAATTTAATAAATTGCTTTAAAAACTTTTCTATTTAAATTAAAGCAAAGTTTGTTTTTTTTTTTAATCACGATTTTAACAGCAGAAAAATTATGTGACTCAATGATTCGAAGAAGCACTGGTATTGTTTTGAATTACATTATAATAAAAATCATTGTAATAAATTGTGTCCGAAACCAATCTTTGAAAAATTGCTAAAAGTAAAGGGAAAAAAAAATTCATTCAAACAAAATCGATATTATTGTAAAGCTATTTTTTAAACCTTTAAAATGGCATAAAAGTAATTTTTGGGTGGGAATATGCTTTGATGTTATGCCAAAAATACTTTCAAAAATTTTTAATTAAAATTTTGAAAAATTCGTTCTTAGTGGGCCTCTAATACCCAAAAAATAACTTTCCAAATTTCATGCTCCTAACTGCAGTGGTTTATAATGCACACTGCTTTGTCAATTAGGACAAATTTTTATGTGTTAAAAAAAGATTTTATTGAATAAAAAATTTCTGTAAGAGTTATAAGAAGAAAAAAAATCATTATAAAATAATAAAATCTGAACCCTGAAGAGTAAAAGATTTGAAAAAACTTTTTCTTTTAATTTCCGCTTTAGTAAAAATTAAAATTTGGCAATGTTGGTCCAACAAATAATAATTTTCAAAAGGATGGTAACAATAAAACTGCGAAAGAAATCACAATCATTGAAACCTTTTAACTTCAAGTTAAAATCTTAAAAGATTTTATATGATCGACAAACTTAATTACATATCGCAATGAATAACAATTCAATATAGCACAGTAAAATCCCTTTAATAAGTCCTTCAAGGGATTGCTTAAAAACGACATATTAATGAGAATGATGATCGAATGTGTAATGTACCATAATGAGGCTTCCTTGTAAGTGTTTTTAGAGCAGCTTCTCCTACGTTCGATACATCTGTTTGCCAAAAAATATTAAAAATAGAAGTTCGAGCGTTTTCCGAGTCGCAACGTATGGCAAAGTACGTATTTCGTATAATCCCTTCCGAATAACTATTCTAGCATTTCAATAAACGGCAAGGCACATTGCTGAAGAAAGAAGGAGAAGAAAAAATCGCTCAGTGTTACTATAACATGCGTTGGCATCCCTGGATCTATTTGACACTAGATACGTTCTTCAAATTCTTCCGATTTGTTGGTTTCCTTCCTTGATAAATTCGGCAAATAAGCCCCCCCTGCTTTCGAATCATCCTATTCAAAGTGTGGAAAAACAATACAAATTGCTTGAATTTCTTTGCATTTAATGATAAAATTATGCACTTTTCAAGGACTTTTCTTCAAAATTAAGCCCTTTTAAGGGGTTTAAAGGCGGTTTTCAAATTCAAAAACTTTTTAAGCAGTTTTTATGATTATGAACCCTGAAAAATGACCTCTAGTAGAACGTCAAAGAAAATAATGACATAATTAAATTCCTTTCAGTTACAGAAAAAAGAGTTAGCACAGGACTAAGAGCATATTATTAGACCCTACGGCTATCTATTTCATCACTATTATTTTATCTTTTAAATGGGCTACACAGTACCCATTTTTAAAAAAATATATTTATGGGGACAGTAATATTTAAAGTAATTTATTAGTTTTCTTTCAGATTATATTATTAAATTGATTTTGATTTTCAAAAGTCAATTTTCTAGCACCATTATTTTAGAATTTTAAAAAAATTAAAATTTTGAAGTTTTTAAACTTTTATAAAATGTTTCATTCTAAATGCTATTTTTTATTATTATTTCAAATAATATATATTTCTAACATTATTACAAATAAAAGCTAGTATGGTATTCATAATCTGACTCTGTAAAGTTTTAATAAGTTTTTTTTTTTTGTAACTTAACCCTAAAAAATACAAAAAATTTAAAAATATCAAATTTAACATTTTTAATAAAATAACTAAAATTCTCAGGCCTAAACCCATGCTAATTCTTATAGTTCATATGCATAAAAGTATCTCAAAAGGTTTTATGTGCCTATCTTGAACAGAAAAATAAAAAAACACATCCATCAACAGAAATAAAAGCCTGAGAAAAATGCCTTTAATGTATGCAAAGTTATAAAACAAAAACTAATAATGCCTTTGGAGCTTTAATTTTTTTTAATATGCTATTTTCCAACCTATAAAATGCATAAAAAATACTATTTTAATTAAAATTGATTATATAGATTTTTCCTTACTCAAAATAGGTAAAAACTAATATTAGTTTTGAAAAAGTCGGTTTTATGAATATCAGTTATGTAGTAATAAGAAAGCTGAAAGAAAGAATAACATAACCAAACAGGAAATATTTGGTAGTGAAAGTTTAAGTTAATAATCATTTCTTTTGAATCGATTGAGTAAAAAAAATTATAAAAAAATTGATTTTAAGAATGGCAAATGCTTCAAAATGAAAACTAAATTAACCATGCCCTATTAGTTGTCAAATTTTAAGACTGACAATAGAAAAATACAAATATCTTTGAAGCTATTTGGATGTCAGGTCTAAAATTTTTATTCATGCTTTCGAAACTATATAGGCTATCGAAAAATGGAAGTAAAATTTGTATTTTTTTCATTTTTAGGGTACTGTGTTGTCTCAAGTGAAAACAGCACAACATTTACATACCTCTTGATAAATTTCAGGTGTGAAGAAAACTTGGGAAGGCACATCAAAAATTTTTTGGGATTTTTTGGATCTTTTCTGATTAGCAGTGAAACGGCAAGTATTGTAGTTGCATTCAAGGGTATAACTGAAACAGAAATTGGTAGGGTGTCAGAAAAAATTTTTTTAACTGAACATCACTCAGAGTCATATAACTTATGAAGACTGAAATACTAAGTTTTATATCAAATATCAAAAAACTGCTCTTTTTTTTTTTTTTTTTTTTTTTTTTTTTTGAAAACATACTTTTATTATCAAATAATTCTTCAATAAATCAAGTCCTTTCTTTTTTCTTTAAAAAATTTTTGTTGAAAAAGAGTAGTCGAAATAAAATACACAGAGAAATATTTTAAAAATCAAATTTGATGCGAAAGATTTAAAAATACAATGCTAAAATCTAATATTTAATAAAATCTTAATATAAAAAGTAAAAGCAAACTCTAATAAATACAAGATTTGCATACTTAAGCTATTTATCAATTGAATAATTCACAATTACTAAAGAAAGTAATTTCAATAAAAATTTATTAATGAGGAAAGAAAATTTAGAATTTGAATTGCTGCGGTTTCAATTTTACTCTTTTAAATAATGCATGCTTTAACAATATGAAAGCTTTAACAATTTATGCATTCTATCAATTTTTCAATATATGTCAATAATGAAAGTGCTTCAAAGAAACTATGCAATAATTGGAGAAACAGGTCAATTTCTATTAAAAACCTCACCTGTGAATAATCCCAGTAAGAACATACAAAGAAACCCGCCCACTACCCTCTTTGCTTTGAATATTGGAGTTGGACCCTGAATACATATTCTCAGCAGAAAAATTACATGCAGAGAAATCAAAATAAGGACAGTTGATGGACATTAATTTTGGAAGGAACATACAATCCACCTAAAAAAGAAACATACAATTGCATTTCACACTTTAAATTATTAATTTCTGTAAATTATTAATAATAAATTTATAGAAACCACATATATACCGGGTGTCCCATAAATTTGTAAATACTTTAAAAATTCATAAAAATTGAAGGAATGAGTATGTTTTAATGCGGTTTGCGAAACTGTTATTCTCATGAAGGGGGATTTTTTTTCATACAAAAAAAAAGAAATAGTTCAAAAATTTGTCGATAGAGGGCGCTAAACACAAGCAAAACATACAATTCTACGGGAAAAATACTTTTATTTGCATGCAAGCAATTGTTTACATGCGTATCACACCAGTACTACAGTACTTGTTCTATGTGTCCGCCATCACCACAAATAACAGTTTGGAAGCGGGACACAACCCTAGTAACTGCATCATACAGCATATCCGGATGAATGCATGAGATTTCGTGGCGAATGGCTTCCTTTAGCTGCACTAACGAAGTTGACCTATGGCGGTACACCCGAGACTTAAGGTAACTCCATAACCAAAAATCAAGGGGTGTTAAATCTGGTGAGCATAGGGGCCATTCATGTGTAAAGTGACGGCTAATTATCCGTTCTTCAGTAAAAGTTCTTCTCAAAAATGCCTTCACTTCGGTCTCGATGTGAGGAGGTGCCCCGTCTTGCATGAATGTCACTGTGTCAAGGACATCGTGTTCCAATAAGGACGGTATCACTTCCTTCTGTAACATTTCCAAGTAACTTGTTCCATTAATTGAACATGTCTTCCATCCTGCTTTTTTACAGGGCTTTTCAAAGAAAAAAAGGCCCTACAATAATGGATGCAGTGAAACCACACCAAACAGTAACCCGTGGTGAATGCAGGGGCTTCTCAGTGTAAGCATGTGGATTCTCATGTGCCCATATTCTACAGTTATGGGTATTAACTGCTCCATGCAGCCATCGCGGATAATCTTCAATTTTCGCCAAAGCCCAATTTGAGAATTCCAATCTCTTAGCTGTATCATTTGGTACGAGCTGATGTAGCGATTGCAATTTGTATGGGTACAATTGCAATACACCATGAAGGATACGGTACACCGAAGTCTTTGGTATACCAGTTATTCGTGCCACTTCTCGTGTGCTACTGACTGCCATTGTAGATTGTTCCCTTAGCGTGTCCATTGGCGAAGAGACATCGGGGATACGGACTGTTGTTAAACGAGGTGCACCACTGTGTGGCCGATGACACAAACTTCCAGTTTCTTCGAAACGGAGTGCTAGGGAAACAAGTCCAGCAGGAGTGATCGGACCTGAACCTTTCTTCAATCTTTTCTGGGTCCTAAACTTTCGTAAGACTTCAGCCACCGATTCGTTGCTAACATAAAACAACTTTACCACCAGTGTCAACATCTTAATACAAACCTTTAGAAATGATGTGTCAATCGCTCACTCTGCATTTCATAAGACTTTAATTTGCATATTTCCACTGATTTGCTTGTGTGCAGCGCCCTCTATTGACAAATTTTTGATTTTTTTTTTTTTTTTTTTTTCTGTATCAAAAAAAAATCTTTTTTCATGAGAAAAATAGTTTTGCAAACCGCCTTCAAATATACCTAGTCCTTCAATTTTTATGAATTTTTAAAGTATTTACAAATTTATGAGACACCCGGTATATAAACAACTGACAAAAAATGTTGTCAAACAAAGATAAAAAAAGAAATATCGATAAATTTTAAGTAAATATTCTTTTATTTTTTTTACAAATGATTTAAATAAAATTAAAATAAAAAGCATTTCTAAACATCAAAAAATAATAATTACCAATTTAAAAATATTTATATTAATTTTGTTTCTAACTGAAAATAAAAATATATATATTTGAATCACTGGATTTAAAAATAGGAATACAGTGTATTAATTCTGCATTAATCTTTCATGAATTCCAACAAGTTACCAAGAGAAATTTTTAAAAAATAAGTTGCGCACCCAAATAAAAACTCTTAGTAGAATCATTAAAATAAATAATTAAATATTCGAACAATGAAAGGGTGAAAAAAATTAATATTTCATGCAGAATTTTTAAAAGTCATTTAATTCCAAAAATATCATTCTCCGTCATAAAATAATTTCATTCTTCATATAGTGGATGAAAAAAAGTTTGTACATACTGCTATGACTACATAAAAGTTTATTCTGTCACACAAACTCTTTTATTAAAAAAAAAGAAAAAGAAAAAGAAAATTGGCAAATTCTTAAATTCTTTAAGACAAATGTACATATTGTGTGCGTGTGTGCGCGTGTGTGTGTGTTGGCACTCTACAGGCCAGACCGTTCGAACTACAGCTACCAAATTTGGCACTTCATACTTTGGAGGTCGGGAATGTGCACCTGGGGATCTCTTTTTTTTTAATTTTTAATTAGAATTTTAATTATTAATTAAAAACTAACCACCAAATGAGTAAGGCTTGCTTCAGTTTTATTTTCCCACGCTAAAGTGGTTAGGTTTAACAAATTTTCGGCCGATTATTTCAAACGATTCTATTTATTTTCTTAATGTTTGATGCATTTAAAATTAAACATTGTTAATTAATCGATCTTCCAGATTCATTCTGAAGTACTTTTGAATAAAAATAAAACAGAATAAAAGAAATTAAAAATTTCTAATCTGCATGGCGTTAAATTCACACATTTGCGTTACCATAGTTGGCGTTGAAATTCATGCATGCGCATTGTGTTCTGATTGTTGACAACTATTTTCGACGGATACGGACTTGGTTTTGATTGCTTAACTTGTTTTCGACAGATTATTTCAAACGATTCGTTTTATTTTCTTAGTGTTTGATGCATTTAAAACTAAACATTGCCAATTAATCGATCTGTTCATGATGAATTTGAGAAAATTTTGTTGAAAACTTCTTGAGATATTATATGGTGATTTGAAATGAGCAGTGGACTGTACTTTTGCTTGAACTTCTTTATTTTCACTATATATACTCCTTTTGCGGTGAGTAGATCATATCATACATGGCTGATTGCGGTATTGCATTGCGGTTGGCTTTGTTAAGCCTTACAAACTGAAGTTGTACACAGCTTCTGCGGAAGCCGATGCGGGTCAACGTTCTAATGAACTCCTGAAAGACTCGACCGGAAGGGCGGGTAAAGGGGTTGCCGTAATTTTAACATTGCCAAGTTTGGCGTTAAGCGACATTCGCGTGAACATACCGCCCGACCGTGCAATGTCTCCCAAAAGCACCAAGACGTTGCACACAATACATATAAAAATACAGTAAATTTTAAATTGAAAGTTAAATTAACAAATGCTAAATTCAGTATGAAAGAATATATACATAAAGTTCAAATACACATTAAAATACAATGAAGACACTAAATACTACAGAATAACTAAATTCAAACTACTAGATATATAAGTATGCAAAGACAATACAATAAACAAAAAATAAATGAACATTTAGGTTTCAATTGGCAATATGGCTAATTTCGTAATTGGACGTTTATAAGTCCCTTTGGCTGTTTTAACAAGGCACACTCGAATAATATTATCTTTACCATAAAAAACCTTGACAACACGTCCTAACAACCAAGAATTAAGAGGGACATTGTCGTCTTTGACTACTACCATGGTACCGACACTAATGTTGTCCTTTTGAAAGTACCATTTTGACTTTTGCTGTAAATGATTAAGGTAATCTCTATGCCATCTAAACCAAATATATTGGGTTATTTTAGTTACCCTTTGCCAACGTTTCAAGGCATTATCAGAAAAATCTGTTAAATTTGGTTCAACAATTGCGGAAATAGGTCTACCAACTAAAAAATGTGCGGGGGTTAAAGCTTGCAAGTCATTTGGATCTGAGGAAAGCGGTGTTAAAGGTCGAGAATTTAAAATTCCTTCTATTTGATTTGCTACCGTTAGGAATTCTTCATAAGTCAATTTTAGGTTGCCTACTGCTCTTAAGAAATGAAATTTAAAGGACTTAACTCCTCCCTCCCAAATTCCACCGAAGTGAGCCGATAAGGGGGGAATGAAATTCCAATTAATTTTTTCTGAGCTTAAATAATCTGCCAACACATTATCTGGATTACTAACTATCTTGTATAGTCTTTTCAACTCATTATGGGCACCTACAAAATTACGACCATTGTCTGTAAAAATAGTAGAAATTCTGCCTCTTCGTGACATAAATCTTTTTAGGCCAGCTATGAAAGAATCTGATGTTAAGTCTGAAACAATTTCAAAATGTACTGCTCTCGTTACAAAACATACAAAAATTGAGACATAAATTTTTTGAAGAGGTCCTTTTCTTTGAAACTTATTTTTAATAAAAAACGGACCACAGAAATCTACTCCAGTAATATTGAATGGTAACGAAGGATTACAACGTTCTGCGGGTAAATCACCCATTTTTTGAATAGACAGGTGAGGATTATATCGGGAACAAGTAATACAGTTATGAACAATACTGCGAGCTATATCTCTGCCCCCAATGGGCCAATACATCTGTCTAGTTAAATGAAGTAAAGTTTGGGCTCCAATATGACAATTTTTAAGATGAATACTTTGCCTAATTAATTTAGTAAGGATATGAGTTTTAGGTAAGATAATAGGAAATTTTACCTGAAATGGCATGTCGGCATTTCTAAGTCTGCCTCCTACTCTAATTACATTAGAACCTTCATCTAAAAAAGGTGATAAACCTTTTAATTTGCTAGAAGGGTTTACCTGTTTACCACTTGCTAAGTTTTTGAAGTCATCAGCAAGAACATTTTGTTGTACAAGGGAAATTAATTTAAATTCTGCTTCCTCGATTTCCTTTGAGGAGAGTGAACCCTTCATCTTCTTGTTTCTGCAGTTTCCTAGAAATCTGAGGAGAAAACTGAAAACACGTATTAATTTGTTATACTTATTACTAATTTTGAAAAAGTTAGTGGTATTGTGAGTGGTATTGTCCTTGAGTTCCAATAAAAATTGAGAATCCTGAGATGCATCAATCATTTGTTGGTCAGCACAGTTCACAGAAACAGGTAGTTCTTGAAGGAAAGTTGGTCCATTCCACCATAAATAGTTGTCAATCAGTTGTTCTGGAACTAGTCCTCTTGATATCACATCTGCGGGGTTTAAAGTGGAGGAAACATGCTGTCATTTGTTGTTCTGCGTCAGTCGTTGTATTTTTCCCACTCTATTTGCAACAAATGTCTTGAGACGATGTGGTGGTGTTTGAATCCAGGCTAGGGAAATAGTAGAATCTGTGTACATCACTGCGCTATCAATTTGTAGATGTAAAGCTTTTTCAACCTTGGCCTGTAGTTGAGCGGCGAGAAGACATCCACAAAGTTCCAATCTGGGAATGGAGACAGTCTTTAATGGGGAGACTCGAGATTTGCTGCATACAAGTCTAGATGTGACTATATCATTGGCACTGATGCACTGTAGATAAATAACTGCTCCATATGCGGTTTCACTGGCGTCTGAGAAACAATGAAGAATTAATTTTACAGGATTTTCATTTAAAATCCATCTCGGAATTTTTACTAGCTCAAGAGCCCTAAGGGATTGAACTACATGACTCCACTCTTTACCAATGGCTGGAGGAAGGGGGTCGTCAAATGTAAGTTTTTGCAACCACAATTTTTGGAGAAAAATCTTCATTTTAGAGATAACTGGTCCCAGCAGACCCAAGGGGTCGTAGAGTCTGGCAACGACTGAGAGAACTGTTCGTTTCGTGAGCATAGATTTATTTTCATACTTGACTGTGAATATGAATAAATCCTCGAAAGGCTTCCAATGCATGCCAAGAGCCTTTAAGACCTGCTCATCTATGGGAAAATTGTTTTCATGATTAGAAGTTGGAAAACTATTTAAAAGTTCTTGTGAGGTTGAAGTCCACTTATGTAAGGACATTCCTGCTCTTGCGAACATTTTTATCAGCTGTTGTTGTAGAATTTGAGCAGTTTGGATATCCGGGGCGCCTGTAATCCCATCATCCATGTAAAGGTCGCGTAAAACCATTTCCGATGCTAACGGAAAGTCCGACGCTTCATCTAAAGCTAATTATTTAATGGTGCGTATGGCAAGATGAGGTGCACATGAAGTGCCATATGTCACAGTTTTTAATCTAAATGTTACTTCTTGATGAGAGTTTTCATCAAACCATAAAATTCGTAAATAGTCTCTTTGATGTGGCACAACTAAAATCTGACGAAACATCTTTTGAATGTCAAATGTAAAGGCAAACTTGTGTGTCCTGAACCTTAATATTAATTCAAAAATGTCCTCAACAACATCACCTTTACACAATAAATCATTTAATGAAATTCCATTAGAGCTAGGGGAGCTAGCATTGAAGACTACTCTTAGAGGGGTGCTTGTAGATCCTTCCCGGTAGACTCCATGATGAGGTAAAAAATAATTAGTTTCTGGTAATTCATCTTCCATTACTCTTTCCATGTGACCAAGAGCTGCATATTCCTCAATGAATTCAGAATAGAGCTTTTTCATTTGCGGGTTTTTGTTTAGCCTTTTAATTAAACTGTCTAGACGATTTCGCGCTATTTGTTTTGATTCACCTAACACAGGGGGATTCTCCTTTATTGGCATTTCCACAATATATCTACCTTCCTCATTGCGTTTGTATGTTTGCTTGAAATGTTTCTCACAATAAATTGATTCTTCACTTAAAGAAAATTGATTTTCATGTAATGTTTCGACTTGCCAAAATCGTTCCATTATTTTTTCTAAGTTATCATTCTCCGTAACAAGACCACAGAAATTATGATTAAATTCTGACTCTCCTTCCTTTGCAGAGCTAGCAATAAATCCGAAACGCGAATTCAACAAAATCAGATTATCTGAAATATATTTCCCTGGCATTAATATATCAAAAAAGAAAGAAGCTGAAAGTAATATATCAATTGCCCTTTGACCTTGCATAGGATCGGCCAAATTGAATCCATCCGGTAAACTTTGGTTTTCTAAGTTTTTATTTATTGAAGGAATGCATTCAGTAATTTTTGGAATGACGAGCAACTGAGCTATTGTGATGTATGATTCATCGCTATTTGAAATCTCTGCAAACACTTTTGAATGTAACTGACTTGTTTTTCCATTGATACCGGAAATCGTTATATTATTTTTATATTTTTTAAGTGCTAATTTATTTGCGACTTCTGTAGTGATAAATGAATTCTGAGACCCAGTGTCACAGATGCCTCGTAAAGGTATTTTCTGACCAGCAGCGTTTTTAATATAAACAATAATAGTAGGCAAAATAGATGCATTTGCATTTTTTGTTTTTCGTTGATCTTGCGAACAGAGAGAAGGAGATATTTCTGTTTTAACTAAAGCTTTTGAGTTAGAGTCTGAAGTATTTTGATGATCACTAGATTTATTGGTTGAGGTTTGTTGCTGTTGTTTTTTATTTCTTATAGAAGAAGCAACGTGAAGAAGGCTATTATGGAAGCCAGAACAGATCTTACAACGGTTATTGTTGCGGCAATGATTCGTTTTATGAGAATCCGATAAACAATTAGTACAATGCGTATTTTTGATCATATTCAATCTAGACACAGGATTTAATTTTAAAAATGCTTCACATTTAAATAAAGGGTGTAAAGGCTTATTACATGCGACACACACTTTCTTTGAATCATTTCCTACAAAAAATGAATGAGATTTTTTGTATGATTCTTGTTGCGGTTTTGATTTTGCGGTAATACTTGTTTGAATGTTTTCAAGGACAAGACACCTTTTCTCTAAAAATTCAATGAATTCGCACCATGTAGGTAATTTAGATGATACCAAAGAAAGTTCAAATTGTCTTCTTGATTCTCTATCTAGTTTTTTCATCAAAATATTAATCAATAATGCTTCAGAAAAAGAGTTTAGTTCTAAACCCATAATTTTAAGAGCTCGAACATGTTTAATACAATTGTCCAAAAAAGCTCGTAAACCTTTTGCCGAATCGGATGCATGGATTTCTAAAGCTAAAATGTCATTAAAATGACTTTGAACGCATAAGCGTTTATTATCAAAACGTTCTTTCAGAGCATTTTTCAAACTGGCATAGGTCTCTTCTATTGTCACTATTTCTGCGGCTGCACCACTAAGAGTTGATTTTAAATAATATAATTTTTGATTTTCAGTTAATTTATCATTATTGTCAATGATATTTTCAAATTGAATTTTAAAATTCTGCCAGTCTTGGTAATGACCAGAAAACTTAGGCAGCGGAATTTCAGGCAGTCTGAAACTAATGTTTTCTGTTTTGCTTGATGCTTCATTAGAATGAGAATTACAGTTCGAAGCAGATAAAAGTTCCTTATTAGAGGCTAATATTTTCTTAAGGCTTACCTCTAGTCTTTCGCACTCTTCTTCTAATTCTTCTACCGAATCTTCCAATTCTTGTAATTCGGAATCCTCGGCTGTGACGAAGTACTCTTCTTTAATCTGTTCTAGGTTTTGTTTAATCCTGAGAAGATTATCCAGTTTAGTTTGATACACTATTGAGTCCTTTGAATCATTCGTTTCGATAAAAGAGTTCAGCTTTGTTAAAGAGGATTTTATACTACCTCTTTTTCTGTTAAGAGATATGATTTTTGCTCGTTGATCATCAGCCATGATTACTTTTACTAGTAATTCCTCCGGCTCGACGGACCATAAATATGGTGATTCGAAATGAGCAGTGGACTGTACTTTTGCTTGAACTTCTTTATTTTCACTATATATACTCCTTTAGCGGTGAGTAGATCATATCATACATGGCTGATTGCGGTATTGCATTGCGGTTGGCTTTGTTAAGCCTTACAAACTGAAGTTGTACACAGCTTCTGCGGGAGCCGATGCGGGTCAACGTTCTAATGAACTCCTGAAAGACTCGACCGGAAGGGCGGGTAAAGGGGTTGCCGTAATTTTAACATTGCCAAGTTTGGCGTTAAGCGACATTCGCGTGAACATTATATAAATTAAGAATGACATTCTTTAGTGCCCATAAGGTTTAAATACTCAGCGACTGTTTTCGGTACTCATGTTTAAAAAAAATACTTCGCTTCAGCAAAAAAAATGTTCTTATAACAATTGAACTCTAATCATTTCCCCTTTAACTTAAAGCATAAATTCTACGGGAACTAAAAGAAAATCAGAGAGATGCATATTATATTACGGCTGAAGACCTTAATAATATTATGAGCAAGTTATATGACTACCGAAATTTGAAGCTTTAATATATTTTGATGAAGAAGCTATTAAAATAGGAGTTACATAAAATATTTAATCATTAAAACTTTAATGAGCATTAAGATTGGCGAACCGGCTGGTCGCCAAAGACGGCTAGTTAATAATATGAAGAAGATAAATATCAAAATAGTTAGTTAATACATTTGAAACTAACTATTGAGCTAGTGAGGAGCACAAAGTGCTTCTGTACAATTATTTCTAGAATTTAAATTGAAATCTATTTAATCCAAATTATATCTAAAGGGTAGCCTGTGGCCTTTATTATTCCCATCAACCCTGGTAGTATAAAACATATGAGGTTACTGCAATTGTTGTTTCAGACAGAGTTGTTCCAAATATCCTGAATGGTACATTTTACATTTTAGTTCACCCAATGTTCTTAATGTCTTTTTTTTTTTTTTTGCATTAATGACTAATTTTTTCTTGATGTTCAATAAGGTTTAAAACGGGACACAACTTAGTTGCTATGAAGTTCTACTTAACATGACAAACATAATTCTTGACAAAACATGGAGGTAAGTTCAGGATTTTGTCCAGCTGTAAAACAAATGTGGTTTCAAGGGTTTAATGTGGTTGATGTTTTGTCCTAAGTATAATGTTTTGTTTTAAAATGTTCACATATATGTAACTATCCATATTTCCTTTTATAAAAAATAAATTGTTGAGACCAGTAATACACTTATACCCCCTATACATAAATGCCTCCATCTCCCTTTTGAAAACATCACATAAATTTTTAGTTTAAATATGTTTATTTATTTATTTTTTTCATACCGTAACACTCAAGATCATGAATATTAAATAGTGACTCATTTCTAAAAAGGATAGTTTCCCAAAAAGATAAAGGTTTACTTTAATATTTTTTTTTTTTTTTTTGGAGCAGGTGAGACATTTTTTTTTAATAGCAAAAGGCTTCTTGTGGATCAACATCCATTTTAACTAGTTTTTTAATAACATCTTCTACCACGCCAACGAAGTGTCAAGCCAATGCTGTAATCAATCTACATCAGTTCTTTGACATGAAGTGCATTTATTCATGAACTATTTTAAATCTTGTGTATGATATTCTTCTAGATCAAAAGTTTGAAACTCATAGTATTTTTTAATAAAAACTCCATTATGGATTTCAATTTATTAATGACTTAAACATTTTTTTTTTTTTTTTCATAAATAAGCTATTGTTGAATCATCAACTCGCAAGCAGCTTCGGAATTAAACAACTGCTGATATCATACGTTCATGATGGTTACATATATTCGTGTTTTAAATATTTGTTACAAGACAATTGTAAAGATTTCAGGATAAATTTTCATATTGCATATATATATAAAACCTTAGTGCAAGAAATTGTTTTTTATTACAAACACTGAAACATTGTTTGCATGTTTTGTGTTTTTAAATATGGCATTAAAAAATAAATCTTTGCTAGTGAGTATGTTTGTGTATGCATACATGTAAAAAATAAATCTTTTAACAAAACCTTATTATTTCTAGCCAATTATTCATCTTTTATTTGTTTCCCCTCTTCCCCAAAGTTTTATTTTAGGTATAGTGTAGATTGATGGTTGAAGAAGTTCATGCAAATATAAAGATTTCACCGATTCACAATTTCAGATAACTTTACTTATACTGTTGACAATAATAGCATTTAATTACATTTTTCTTAAATTCTACAAATATTAAGTCCTTTAAAATCTAACCTTTGTAGCTCAAGATGCAAATTCTTCAGGTTCATATCAATTCCTGATGTAGAGCAATCATACAAGTAAGCAAGCACAATAATGCAGGAGTAAGGAAATCGATAGATCGTAAATGATGTGAGGAATTAATTGAACACTGTGATAATAAATATATATGATCATTGTTTCTCCAAAACACGTACATATCATACATGTATATATAATGGGTAATGCATGGGGAAAATCGAAATTTTAATCGGATTCTTCACAGCATCTTTTTTTTATAATGTTTCATCTTTACTTTCATATTTTTTCTGCATTTAGTCTGCATATTCTTCGTCTGAGCCAAGTATTATCATTATAAAAGAACTAAATTAGAAATTTGTATCTTGGGGGTTTAAAAATGAAATATTTTAATAGAATTAACATTATATTCTCAAGAAAATTATGTTATTAGAGTTTTGAATTATAGACACCATAAAGAGCTATTTTCATTTCTTCCTAATTATATGTTTAAACAAATACATTGGAAGTAATGGAAATAAAACAAAAAAGGCATTAAGCATATTTATGCTCAAGAAAAGACGTTATCATATACAAATACATATAAATATCTAAATAAGATAATAAAATTTCATATTCCAAGAGTAGAAAAAAATTGTAAAAAATAATAATTGAAGAAATAATATACCTAGAATATAAAAATTAAAGAAGAAGTTCTGTAAAATTATAGAATTAAAAACTTTACCATTTTGTCAATATCAGGAAAATAGTTCCCATAAATAAAACAACCTCTCTTGGATGCATGGCCATGAAGATCAAAGTAGTAGGCAATTCCACTCTCTTCAGGTTTCAAGCAAGGAACGTCTTTCAAGAGTTTGGAAGCATCACCCTCTCCAAGTCGTGCCTCACAATCAAATGAAGAAGAATCATCTGCATCACTGGGTTCAATGCAGTTGCATGAAAGGTCACTTTCCAAGGTGATCTAGGGTGGATACACTTGCTATTTCAAGTAAATATCCATACAAGAAAGAATTGCAGGCTAAAATAACAGGTATGTATTCAGTAATTATAGCTAACAAAAGTTAATTACTTTTAAATGAATTTAAAATGATTTGAATGTTAAGAGATAACTCAATAAATATATTGAATACATAAAAAAAATAACATAAAGCTATTATATAAGATTAATAAAACTCAAATTTAGATATTAACTTCTTACTCCAAAAGGCTATAATCATTTTTAGCATAAAAGTTTCTAATTCATCAAATTAAAAATTCTATTAAATAACAAAATCCTATGTTTATTCTCTCTCTCTCTCTCTCTTTTTTTTTTTTTTTTTTTTGCCAAAATTTTATACTTTTTAATACAAAAAAAATGTAAAGTTGCACTTAATTATTGTTCAAAATTGCTTCAGAATAAAATTATAAAAAATACATATTATGACATAACCAAATGGGAAAGAAATAAATTTGTAAAACAGAATCAACATTTTCCCTTACAAGCAGGCAAAATTTATATCTCAACAGTAACCTAACCAAAAGTCTTAAGATCATGAAAAATAAGTGAAATTCTATTTTCATTTTATTCTCTTGTAAAGAAAAACTTATAAATTCACAATTTAATGCAAAGCAACTATCTCCCTACATTTATTTTTGCAAGCATAATAATAAATTATTAATAAACAGAAATAAAGTTTTAATAATTAAAAGGGAATATTCATCCTCGATCAATTTCATAATAAATAATAATATTTATGAATACAACACTTTTCAGTTAAACTCAAGCTTTCAACGATATATTTCTTTGCATGAAAATCATTTTATTTCTATTGTCATGTGGAATTAAAAAAGAAACACAGACATAAATAAACCTTTTTGGATGGAAAATCAGATAACTTGCACTCATGACACAAATTAGGGGAGCTCTTTGTATCCTTCACACCTTCCATGGGTAGGTTTTGAACTGTTTCTGAAGGAAACTGAAATGGTCTAGGAAGACCATCTTGGCTTTGAATGCTATTAGATTCAGATGTAGGATTTGTATTTTTCATCAGAGGCAAAACCACAGGAACTGATGACAAAAAATTGAGATTTCTAGTAATGGTTTCACATGTATGTAATGAATGTTTTCTCAAATATGTTTTCTTTTGTATTTGATTTGCCATATCTTTTGATAATTTCTTTGAGTTCAAGCTCTTCCCAATCTGATTTTGAGATAGATTGCCTTTCATTTGACTATTGTGTTTTGACTTTTTCAGATTATTTTTATTTGCAAGAGACATGTCAATTGTGCCAGAATAGAATGTGTGGTAATGAAGAAGTAATGTACGTGCAGCATATATGGAAGGATGATGCTTGAAATCAGCAACCATATAGATGCGATTCAGATTCAAGCCCTGGATGTCAGCTCGATAATGACCATTCAATACACCATCTGGATTTAACATGGGTATGAGCTTGAAGACAAAAAGATTCCTCAAGCGATTAGCAGTGCTATCTTTTGACCCCAATAGATAGTGCAGCATTCCATTGAATACAAAACTTGATGGAGTCTCACCAGGATGAACACGACTGCTAATGAACACAATCTGTAAGTAAAGCAAAATTTAGTTAAGACATTAATAAAAACATTACATTAATTGTTTTACATACATAGTTTTTGTACATTAATAAATACTTTTATATTTGCATATGCTAGGTTTTGTGATGCAAATGTCAAATTTGTACATATTGCAGGTTTCATACAACAGCTGGCAGATAACAAAAAAAAATTCTAATTTCAACCAGTTAAAAACTGATACAAACAACTATGGATTAAGTTTAGATGTTATAATAAAATATACATTAGCTGAAGATTTAAAGATATAATTAAATATTGTCTTTATACTGATTGTGTGCATGAAAAAATATGAATATATCTTTAAAAGTGAAAAAATCTTGATTAAACTATTATGGCTTTTTTTTAAATGCAAAAATAATTGAATGGGACATTTCTTTCACCAAGTCTAATGTAATTCAAAAATAGCAATAATGAGCTGAGAACTACATATGTTAATACTCAACTAGTTACCTCTAAAAATCAGTTTGTTCATCAGAATATCAGTTTGCAGTCTGTTAAACAATTAATATGGAATGTACGACTATTTAAAATTTCACATTTGTTGTTTGATATTATTAAAAAAAACATAAAGTTAATGCAAATTGAAATTTATGCATGAATACTTTAATCTTTTCAAGAATTGTCTTTTCCAAGACTTACATTCAAAATAAAGTAATTTAATATTATGTGCTTTAAGTTAAATATCCACCCATGGCCAAATTTAACAATAAAAATTTACAGGGGAGAAAAGTTATAAAAAAAACTAAGTTATTATACATATTATATGAAAGAATAACATGATACTTTGAAAAATTAAATTAAATAATTTGAAAAAGAAACCAGATTTCTCGCAATGTCAAGAAAATATTAAAAAATCATTTAAAATAGCTGAATATTTCATTTTTCCCATAATAAATTTTATTAAAAGTTTGTTTTTATTTCTTCTTAATCAAAATGCTTAAACAAAAAGAAATCTGAATTACAATAATTGTAAAATAAAAATAAAGATCCGTAATTATAAAACAAAGCTAATGTTTGCTATTATTTTGTAAAATGTATTTATTTGAAGCTGAAACACACACACAAAAAAAACATGACATTAAACACAACTTATCAAGTTAAACAGTAATCACTTCATTAGATGACTAAAGTTTAAAAAACATATTTTTAAAAGTATATACATTAAACTATAGAGAACTGAAAATTTTCTTTGATGATAATGTATTTAATGCATAAAAGGAAGCAAACTTTAACCATAATTTTAATGACAGAAAAAGAAAATATGATAAAAAATTCGATGCAGATTTTGGAATCTTTTTTTCCAATCAATTAAAACTAAAATTTGACAAAGAATTATAATTATAATCACAAAAACATATACCAATTTTCATATTCTTAAGCCATGCATTTTTTTTTTTTTTTGAGTTATTACATTTATATACTTGTGAAAATACAGACTGACATATAGTAAATTTATTGATGGATTTGTTTCCATATGTATGTGGATATACATTTTATACTTTATATTACATACTTTATGCAGATATACATTTTAGAAGTTAAATCTAAAATATATCAAATTTTATCACTTTCACAATCACATTAACTTTCATTCAGAACTATCAAGCATATTGATATCTTCAAAGAATTTCTGAATTATCATGTTTACAGACAGACAGACATAATTCCAAAAGAGTGTTTATCAAACTCAGGAAGATCAGAAATGTGAAGATTCGTAATAACCTTGAGTAATGAATTTTTTTGAATTACAATACTCTCTTTGTATGCTTCATATGTAAAAATGTAAAAATTGTAGAAATCTTTAATAAAGAATTTATAAGAAAAATATTGCATCAAAAGGCATATGGAAGTAATGCTAAATGAAATAATGTCATAAATTCATAATGCTAAATGAAATAATATCATAAATTTATAATGCTAAATGAAATAATGTAATAATCTGTTCATTACTTAATTCATCCATATAACTGTTAAATGGTATCAATTTTTAAAAAAATGTTTTTTATTTGCATGTTTAAATGCTATCCATTTTATATGTTTAAATGCTATCAGTTAAATTTTCAAAAATGAAATAAACAGAAATACTACTAAATTTGATAAGCAATTAGGCAACAGATTAAGATTATTTTAACTGTCATTTTTATGAACTCATCAAAAACTTTATTAAAATGTAACTTCAAGCAACCATCTGTAGAATTGTACTAAAAATTTTTAAAAAAATGCAGCAAAGCTTGAAATTAAAATATTATTTTTAATCATTTTATAAAGATGAACTGGACACTTATTGTCATGTATGTGTATATCACATTTTACTGTGAAAATACAATGATTTTAAATAAATCATAGTACAAGAATATTATTTCAATACTTATAATAAGAAAATAGAAAAGTTTTACAAAAGTAACAGCCAATATATAGAAAAAAAAATCATTTAAATTAGAAACAATTTCATCTTACTTTTCAAATTATATTCAATTCTTAAAAATTCTATCACCAAAAGAAACTAGTGCATTCAAATTTTACCTTCTTATTTTTAAAAGTATGGCATCTAGGTTTTGAAACTTCTGGAAATAAATCTGGCAATTTGTTTTCTCTTTCCATTGTGAGGCCTTTGCAAGAAGTTACAGTTAACAATTCAATTTTATTTCCTCCCAAAGAATAACACACAAGTTCTCGGCAGTAATATACAGCATTATCAGGAGGCTTACTGAAATAAAAAGAATCATACAGGTATGTTAAAAGCATAATTACAATGAATAGAAAATAGTAAATTCTTTAAAATAATCTTTTTGAATTACAATTATCTAAATTGAAATAAACTAGAACAAGAAATAGAAAAAAATAATTTTTCAATTCAATTTATTAATTAAAAACTAATTAATTACATAAAAGTTCTTATGTGAAAACTTACTTACTTCAAATGAAATAAATATATAAATTTAACAATAGGTAAACAAATTTGTATACTAATTACTAAATTACGTAAATACAAATTTTAAAAAGGTAAAAACGTAAGCAATGGAAATATGCATATCAAAACCTATGTAGTTAAAGACATAATTAATTAACAAAATGGTTCGGAAAACCAACATCAAAGCATATTTTAAAACAAATTATGTAGATGTCATTCAATCAGTAAAAAAAAATTTACTAAAAAATAAAAGTCTTCCAAATTAAAACAAGAAAATAAATAAAAATACTTTTATTATTAAAATTTTAAAAGAATGAAAATATTTATCTTTCAGCTACAGAAAGTAATACTTGTAAAATGAAAATCAGGTAAATCTTGGCATTTTCTTTAAATAAACAGATATTAAGATCATTGAAAAAAAATTTGGAAGTTCAAAATTAAATTCTTTTTCAGTTTTTGGAAATAAAAAAAAGAAGAAGATATGGTTGCAATATAATAATATAAAATTTTCTCATATAAAAATTAAGGCATTTTATTCTCTATTACATAATATCTCTTATCCTATCAAATATTACTTTTCATCCAACTTCTAAATAATGTGTTGTGTGTTGTTGTGACTTATGGCACTTTACAAGCCGATTAGCAGTGATTTAAGCCGAGTGAGCGTCTCTTGTTTTTTCAGTAGCACCAACTAAAGCCAAGAGTACGACTTAGCTACTTCATGTGTCACATTCGCTTGCACAACCCTTTTTTACAGGGAGGAATATTCTCACACCTCACAGAGAGAACACAGAAGAAGAATAACCACGCCCGAACCGGGACGCCCAGATCACGGGGAAGACGCACTGATCCCTATGCCAAGACGCCGGCACTTCTAAATAATAAGTGTTCTTTCAAAAAAGTTCATTGACATTTAAAAATTCGAAAAAATTTATTGTCACTATTTCATATCAGACAAAAAAAAATCAATATGTAAACTACAATGAAGAAGCAAGAGAATTAATTATTAGTATAAAGAAAAAATTAATTTTGGGCAATTCATAAGATAACTTAAAAGATTTTTCTGAAACTTCTCATGCTTATCTGTTTATTTCAAAAAAAAAAAAATTATAAATATCCTGAGCAACATGCAACAGAGAGCAATACACTAAACTGGACAGATTCCAATTCATTGTAGTATATTATAGAAGAGAAGAAGAAAAATTCACATTGCCTCAGTCTAACAAAGCAATATATATATATATATATAGATAGATAGATAATTGATTAAAGTTTAAGATAAGTGATTAAAAAAAGCATTAATAAAAAGTAAAGCAGCATCAGAGGGAGTGGGGTAATACCTACTTTACACAGATCAGATCATTATAAACATTAAAATCTGAATACTTACTTATTTTTTGATATATACAAAGATGATCCCACTTTATTATCAATATCATCAAGCATATTTTGACATTCAGTATATGAAAATGGATATGTAAAAGCAAAATAAGTCATAGAATCTTGTTCCAAAGGCAGTGTGTGACAGAAAGTGATAATAAAGTTACCGTCAGTTGCACACTGAAAAAATTAAATCAATAATTCTGTAAATTTGAAATACAACAAATAAAATTTATTAAAAAATTTTCAACAAACTAACATGGTGTTTTCATCTTTAAAATATAATTTCTCAGTAGCCTTCAAGACATTCACATCATATTTTTTTTAAATGCTCATATTTTTTAAATAAGATTTTAAAACATATTATCATTATCTGAACTTATAAAATCTTAAATTCTTGTACATTTCACTGAAAACGTTCCATGATATTAATTAACATCCCAACATCATTGGAGCTATATCTTAAGAATACCTACATCAATTTAAAATAAAAAATTTAAAAAACTAATGCAGATAGCAACCCATTTTTTACTTTTTTTTCCCCTGACTGTTTCAAAAATTTATGAAAGTTTAAAAAAAAAAAAAAAAAAAAAAAAAAAACCTGATTTTGCCCTCCTCCTTATTCTTTTCCTTGTATAAAGAGAATGTTAAAAATAAATAAAATATAAAATTAATTAAACAGGTTTTAGATAAAGATATTGAATTAAAAATGAAAATCACATTTTATTAATAAGTTAAAACTGAAAACTTTTATATGAATCAGTATTTATAATTAATGCTACTCATTCAATTTTGGGAAAAAAAAACTATTTTTAAATTATAATTGTAACTTACCCTAAAATCAACTTTTCCAGGTATTCGTTTCCATCCTTCTTTGGAGGGCACTGTTTTGAAAACTGGTTTCATACCATGAAAATACAATTTTCCTTGCCGATTTAAATTCATCACATTGATTTTAATCACACTACCTGGTGGACCACCACTGATGCCAAAATAAAACCATGTTCTGAAAAATATTTTTATTTTTCAGAACAGAAATAATACATGCAACAGAAATAATAATACAATAACATGAAATAATAGATTTCGAAATATAAGTCCCACTAATAAATATACAAAAAAGACATGATAGTTCAAACTCAATGATAACACATTGCATTTACGTATGTATAATATTGTTACGGATTTCCATCCACCGCCGGGTTTTTTTGATAGTGGGTGTATGGTGTGAGTACACAAGCAGCAGGCCTCAGTAGAAAACAAGACGTTTATTTACACGAAGACACTAATACAAAGACGGCGAGTATACAAACGACAAATGTTTACAGCCGAGGCGAACACAGGACAGCGCACTACAGTATACAGTAGCCCACAAGTAGTAATCGTCCACAGCACACGAAGCGGTTAGACAGAATCCAGCAGGAGAGGGAATCTCACCAATGGCTGAACTTCTCACTGTCTCTTCTCGCTTTACTACTTCTCACAATTGGCTAACACAAAAGGATACAACGCTGCTTCTACAGTAGACAACAAATTCGGCACACAGCAGTTCAGCACTAGCTCCACGCAACGCTGGCACTCCGCTGTTTCTTCGCTATCCTCACGAAGACTCGCTACTTGTCGGCGACTCCGACTACAATTCACGTCGACGATACACCACAACTGAGACTTGTACAGTTCAAGGAGAGCCCGCTTCATCTAGAAGCTATCTCCTGTAGTGGCGTAGATGTTTGGTAATTGGGCCATGGCTTTTGGTGGATGACATGGACTCTTCAATCTTCCTTGAAGTTTGACAGTCCCCTGGTGGAGAGGGTAGAGGTGGGTGGAACGCCGTCCATAATATAAGGGCATTTGAGGCAATGATGCATTTTCAAGTGATTTTTACACTTTAAATTATTTAATACTTTCACTTAATTGCAGATTAAAAATTTAGTAATTTAAAGCGCGATTCAGACTCGTCATTTCATTTGAAGTTAATGTATGCATGCAACTGAGGGGATAAAACGCATTCTCCGGGAAGAATATTAGCTCAAAATAGCTTCAAGAGAAAAAAAAAATATTTAACCACAAAAACACGTGCCTAAAAATGAAGTTAGGAAGGTTCATTTTCAAGATCTAATTGCTTTTTTTAAATCCTAAATATACAATGAAAATAAAAATATGGGAAACTTAATGTTTTAATCCATTTTTCATATCTTACATAAAACAGTAAGTCTTTACATATATTTAGATTTTCTCTTCCTTTCTTAAGTAACAACATCTTTGTATCTTTCCCGCATCCTTTATTGTTTGTGCCCGAACTATAAAAAATTTTTCGTTCTCCAAGCGCGCTTATTCGCTTCAGATTCAAAATACATCCGAATTCCTGCTCGCAATTTCAATTCTTATAAAAATTATAGTAGGTAGGGAACTATGCTAAAAAATCGATTTTTGGTGAAGACATCGAATATTTTTTTTTATTCTGGATTTAATTTCTACATTCATTTAATATATCTCCCATGATAAAAGCATACATTTGTTCATTTAACATGACGTCATTCTGACGCAGTCTGTGTTTCTACCCATGTACTACAATCTAGAATGAAATATACCTACATTTTTTTTAAAAAATTAAATCTCCGAGCAAGTAAATCTGAAGAGTCTCATAAAAAAAATAAACTCATATGTTTACAATCTTTCGATGGTGAGTAAAAGAAACAAGAAACATTTTTTTACAAATATCTTTGTAAATTTTTAACAATGAAAAAAAGTCAGTATCTGTATTAAAAAAAAGTCAAATACTTAATTTCCTTAAATAAAATGTAAAAATTAGTTAATGTGAGTTATTTTGAAGCTTAATTACAGAAACTGTGTTCCCCCCGGGCAGATTTGTCTTGCCCCCTCCGGCGGCAAACCTATGCCGTGCCTCTGAATAACAGATATTTTTTAGCTGTTTCATTTTCACTGAACATGTTTCTGATATATCACTAAAGACGAATGTGACACAACAAATTTTAATGCCCATAAAAAATCAACTGTAAATTATTGTTTCTGAATCAAAAAGTTCGAAATCGGTTTATTTTCAGACATTAAATTTGACGAGTCATGATTTCCTGCATTCCTTTTAGATACCAAGTCCAACATCAATGATAACTCTTTTGAACTGGCAAACACTCTTGTATGTTGCCCTCTTCTGGCGTGACTAGTAAATGACTGTTTTCCCATATTACTTAGCTTATTATCTTCTTAAAAAGAGAGCAGTATGTAACAAATGGATTTTCAGGAACTTCTCGAAACCATTCAGAAAAATCAGGGTTGATTTTTTTTTTTTTTTATCCGTCCGTTCCGTATTAAATAGAGATTTTGAGCAGCTCATTGTTTTTAAAAAATTCTCTAATCTACTTGGAATAAGCTCACAGTTTTTCACATAATGAACAAACCATTCAATGAACTCAAATATGGTCGACTGACTTAACATCACCGTGCTGCTTCCGCAGATAGAATGTTGCTATTCCCGCCAGAGAATTCTTTCTCACAGAGAAGTCACACGCATCCTCATTAGCTGCAATTCGAGAAAATCTAAATTGTCCCGTTGCGAAACCGGAAAAACAGCAACTGTTTCGCAAATCGAAACTGGAATGATCTACACAGAAAAAAAGAGGAGAGAGAGAAAAGGATTGAGTTTCCACATTACACATTCGAGAATGGTATTGTTTCATTTTTAGAAGCTATGACTATGATCGTTTATACTTGTAATCTTTAGCGATCGGCATTTTTTAGATAGAAAAAAAAAAAAAATTCCTTTTTTTATGAAAATTTTAAAATTCTCCTGCATTTTCCCGTTTTCTTTCTTTTTTTCTTTTTTTTTTTTTTTTTTTTTTTGTTAAGACGCTTTTATATTTCCTATGTTTTTTAGGTTTTCTCTGTTCTCTCGTTGGGATGGCAACTCTACATAAGTATTAGAAAATTGAAAATACTCCTTAAATGGCATTTTTTTTCTCCTTTGTCTGATTGAAGGCAAATCTGATAAAGAACTACCACTATAGTCATTAAGGTCACATACTAAATCTCGTTCATTTAAGTCATTGTGTTATTGAGTAAATTGTGTTTACATATATGTAAAAGTACAGCCCACTCAACGAACTTTTGATGAATTTAGTTCAAAATCTCAAAAGAATCTACATTTTAGATGCTAAAACTATGATTCAAACTTCATTTACCTAAATGTTATTTTAGGTTTCAAATCATCACGTTTGTTTACATGCATGCAAAATAAGAACTAATAGACAATCAACCTACAGATGGATTCACATTCCAATTTTGATATGGATCTAAATTTTAATGCTAACTTATGTACCAATTTTTTTCTATGTATCTATAGAAATTTTATCTCTTTATATTTTGTAGTTATCTTGTTCTCTTCACTCGGAATTTAATAGAAGCCTACAAATCTGGTATAAAGTGCACACACCAAATTTCATCCATCTAACTCAAAATCTTTTTGTGTTCACAGACAGGAAGAGATAGCCATAATTCCAAATATAAGCACTTTGACTTAGAAAATTTTGAAACGTACAGATTTATCAAAATGCTCAGATTGAATTATTTTACTATTATGATACTTTTTCTTTATATACCTTGCATAACAGAAAGTAATAAGAAGTAAGTGCATAAGAGAAAAAAATACTGATATCAAATCCCTAATAAAGCCTCACCGAAAGAAAAAAAAAGTTAATTGGATACAATTATCAACTTTATAGATATTAATAATAATTTTAAAAATTTAATAGATTAAAAAATATAACATGCTTATAATACATATACTACAAATGCCATGTTTTATGAATTGTTAAATTTAAAAATAAGGAATTCATAGTTAATCATTTTAAAAATCTATATTAACGGAGATATGTCATAAAAATGAGGGCAATTTTAATAAAATAATTTTTAGTGGTAGTTTATCATCAATTTTGATTATTTTCATAAATATAATTTTTCTTGCCAAGTATCTAAAAGTTATGTCCTTATTTAATTTACATAAAAACATATATCTATATTTTTTAATAATTTTTTTCTTCCCTTTAATGCCTTTCTATTGAGGAAATAAAAGAATCAGAATAATTTATTTTCATTAATTCTATAAATAAAGGAAAATAAAGCATTTAAAAAACTGTTTCAGAACAAAATACTCGATCAATTTAAAGATATCGCACAGGGTGGTAGCTGAAAAAACTATAAAAAAAAATCCTGACTTTTCCCTGACTAAACTTTTCCTTTCATCTCTAAATATTTCCCTGACTTATGGCTATTAATTATATTAGTAACCGGCTTTCTCTCCATTCAGAATCACTGTTTTTGAATGATATACATTATTAAAAACATTTTTATGAGTTATTTAATATGAAAGAATATATATAATTTTATGAAATTTAATTCTTTTAAAAATGGAACCAGTCTCCTAGAAAACTCAATTAAAATAGTTTCTTACATTTCTTATATGAAAAAAATATTGGAAATTTTAACAGATTACTTTGCTTCTGAAACTGCACATGAATTCTAAAAAATTTTTGCTCAAAGCTTTAACTAATTAAGCTCTTTATATAAGTATCAGAATAGCATGTTGTAAGTATAAATATAAGAAAAGTATAATTATACATACCTAATAGAATATATTTTAATAAAGATTTAAACAAGATAAACTGTCAAAATATTACTTCAAATCTTTCTTCTTTAAAAACAATCATAAAAAAAATTAATTATTCTAATAAAAACTTAAGCTTTTACAAATGAATATAAGCTTTTTTTTTTAATATTTCATTTATTACTACAAATAATACTAGACATAAGATACACTAGTTTACAGATAATAACTCTCATAATAAATAATAATTGTTTACTATGATACTTAAAATGCAAATGTAAATAATAATTTCAAAATTAAAACATCAATTATTTCAATACTAACAAAAAAACATTCGGTTTAAAAACAGTCAGTCCTTCTTTAAGGGAATTAAAAAGTTTCAAAAGCTTCTTTTGCAAAATTTCAAGACCTGCAATTTCTTTCAGAACTCCTTAACTCTCTTTTTGAACTGCTTCAAGAATGTTTTTTTTTTTTTTTAATCTCTTTTAATTCCATAAACTGATACTCTGCTACCCTTTTTCTTTTGAAATGTTTTGCTTAGCTGTTTTCCTTCCTTTTCATTTCTTCTCTTTATACTCTTCATATTTGGCTCCTGAATTCCTCACAGTTAAAATCAAACATTTTGATATTTTAAAAATACTCATTCCATCATCTGCTTGAATGCTGTCATAAAAATGTTTTCTTGCAATTAGTGTTTGTTCTTTTGTGTTCTAAAGTAAACAATCTTTAAGGTCGAAAATTCACTCTCAACTTTGTTTTTGCCAAGGTGAAGTATCATTATGATTTTTAACAGTGATACAACATCATTACAAGGTTGCATCAGTTGAACCAGATTTATTAACCTTCTCTGTCCTTTGTAAAGTAAAAACCAATCTAACCAAAAGTTTCATTTAAGACCATTGTAAGCCATATTGAACAGTTCACCACTCTTCTTATAACAAAGAAATTTCAAAAAGTCGTCATACCCTTGAAAGAAAGCTCTCCTGTGCTGCTGTAGTTATGATCATTTTGACAACATTAGACTTCAGATGCAGAGAAATGATTGTGCAAAATCGCCGTCATGCTCATGCTTGGTGCAAAATGCTCTTATTGGCAATTTTCTCTAATTTTTAGAATTTTTTACAAAATTTCCTAATTTTTCCAGACTGATAAAATTTCCTGATTTTCTGTAGACATCCTGTTATATCAGTTTAATAATCAGTACAATCAAAATTTTATCATTGATAAGATTTAAATAATTATTTGTTGTTCAGTAAATAAACAGTTTAAATTATAAAATCTTTTTAATAAGCCAATTTCAAGAGATTTATACTATCACCTGTTTAACATGTATTAATAAAGAATTTTCTAAGTTGAAATATTAAGTTTATATTCTTACAAAGCTCAAAATATATTTATTCTGCTTTATCAATCCTTTCATGCTTCATTTAAGATACAAAACAAGAAATTTAATCCTAGCAAAATGATCACGGATGCGATATATCATAAGAATTTCTAAAAACCAGATACATTGTGTGGAATGTGTGTGGGGTGTAATTTTGGCAGATGCATTGCAGAAAAAATGACCCTTTTGAAATAAACTTCAATTTATTTTTACACAGGAAGAGAAAAATGGGTATGAAAGGTGCATTACAAGAGGAAAGTGCTAGAAATTTTTTCCTCTCAGAGATTTCACTAAATGATTCTGATAGGAATTTCTTTGAAACATATCAATTTATGAAAGGGAATCTCAGACATCTTTGAAAGAATACTGTAGGCACTGGAATTTTTACCCCTTCATTTGGAGTATGGGAAATCAAGAATTAGCAATTTTTTTAAAGCATGTATTAGAAATAATCGAATTTTAAAAAATGGGACTTTTATCCGGAAATAAAAGAAAATTTTAGAGTACAGTAGTATAATTTTAAAATTAAAAAAAAAATAAGAAACTAATTAAGATTTAACTAAATTAAGAAATATCATTACAAGTTATATATCACAAGTTATTTAATGACAGAAAATATAACTAGAAATAATAAAAAGGAATACAATTTTAAAAGAAAAGAATTTTTAACAAAGCTCAGATAGCAGTAAATGAAAAAATATATTAAAGGGGGGAGGAATTCAGCATTTGTACAATGTTTGAATATTTCTTTTATTAATATCTAACAGAAACACTAAGTTAAGATTCAATTACTAATGAATATTAACCTTAAGAATAAAATATTAAATATGAAAATTACATGCTGGTCAAAAAAGGAGAGAAATTGCAAAGTAGTTTCAAATAGATAAAGTGAAGTTGAGTATGTTAGGAAAATAAGATAAATCTGAATAAGGGTGCAAAATCATATTTATCAGATAGACATCAAAGATGCAACTGAAACAAAATTTTGGAATCCTCTGACTGTGTTGCAGGAAGAAAAAAGACATGTTATCACAGAATATAGATGTTATCATATGTTATTATATGACTTGCACTGCCATATAAGTGGTGTGCCAGTGATTTCACATGAATTGATTCTGATAAGATTATTACTTCATCAATAACAAAAAGAAATTTCTTTTTAATCAAAACGTCGTAGCATTAAAACATTTAATGAAAACAATTTTTTAAACTTCCTATAATAAAATTTCTATTAGAATAACACTAACTTATTTGACAAAAAACTTATTTTCTTTGTGACACTGCAGGGATTATTAAAAATATTCTGCAATACATAAGACTTCAATGTTAAATGATTCCACATTCCATACTCATGTTTTTAAAAAACCATGTTTGTTATCAAATAAAGTTTTTGTTTTAATTAAAGTTTAATTTCTTCCATTTCAAATTTTAAAAATTTTAGTTGAAACGACAGGAAATTAAGTGAATACATAACATAATGTACAGAATGGTGGAAAGCTTCTATAATAATATAACTTATATGATTATCAAAATGTGAAATTTAAAAATATTTTACTGATAAAGCCAATAAGACCAAACTACATAAAATATTTTATTGAAAATGTTGAATGAATTGGCTCATCTCAAGGCGGCTGGTATTGTATAAAAAATCATTCTGCAAATTTATAAAAATAAAATCATTTAAGTATTTCCAATAGCAGATTTCGGCATTTTGTGGTCCTAAGCAGTACATATTAGTGTTAATATTAGTCTAGTATTTTATATTTCAAAAGACCAAGAATTCATTTCAAGAATTTTATAAATCATAAGATAAAAATTCATTTGTATTCTTACTAGTTTATTTATTTGCTAATTAGGTTAATATTTTTTTTAATCAATTTACCTGCAGATGCCCAGTTTCTGCTCCCAACCCAGCAGATGCCTGGTCTGCCTAATCAGAATATAACTATCAGTACTTTTAGAGGCATTGAAACCCATTACAAAAATATGGGAAATGCAAATATCCCACCAAATTTATATAATGTAGAATATTAATGTGATAACTATAAATTCATGTGTGATATAATTGCTTTTCCTGTCTTTATTAGAAAATAAAGATGTGAAATAAAACAAAAGTGGATTTTGTATAGCTACATAAAAACTTTTATCTTTATGTTTTCTCAAGATATTTTTAAAAAATAATAGTCATTCAGTTCATTTTTCATTTTCTTAGAGAAAAACTTTGGGAAACTCTAAAATTATATTTTGCTGCACTCAATTACCCTTTAGACATCACATTAAAACCTAAAGTACCTTATATATAAATAAGTAAGTATATAAACAGGTATTGGCATTGAAAAAGTGAACAGTTAATAAAATAATTTTGCAATAAGCTTTTTGCAAGAAATTTATAATCTTAAAACTTTAAATGCATATAATATTTGAATAACATTTTTCTGAAATAAAATTTACAAAATGTAATGAGTCTACATTTAAAAAAATACAGAAAATCAAGATTTGAGAATTTAAAAATTTGAAATCTCAAATATGTCTATATCTTTATGACTTCGGTTCTAAGCATTAAAATTAAAATATACTTCAGAACTCACCTAAATGTGGTTTCATGTGGGGTTCCAGAGCAGTCAGGTTTTGTCCATATTCTAAATTCTCGAACTGGTTGATTGAGTCCACCACATACTGATTCTGCAGAGATAGTACTCTTAAGTTTTGAATAAAGAGTTCTTCTTTTCAACTGATATTTTTTATTGTGAACTGGAGATGTAACAGGAGAATCAGGATGGCTTTTCTGGCGTCGAATGTTTCGAAAATTTGATATGGGAGGTAAGGTTGTATCACTAGTAGATCCGTAATTTTTTTGTTTATTCGATTCAGGAGGCTCGACATATTCCACTTTATCTAAATTCCCCGAATCAAAATCTGAAGTAAATAGAAATCCGCCACATTCAACTTTCATTCTATAGCAGAAATAACACTATAAATGTTACTTGAGTTCTAATATACGACTAGACATAGCGAATCGCATTTTTTCCCTAATACTTTAGATGAATGGTTACCGAATTTAAACGGAAAACTATGTTTTTTAACGTCTTTTAAAACAATTCATTTTTTATAAACTAATTCTGGAATGCAGTATTGAAATTCCTTTCATAGTTCGAATGATAAATTTGATCTCATTTTAAATATTCAACAATTACTTGAAAACAACTAAGAAGAAATTGGACAAGGTAACCATATTGTTTACAAACATTCTTTTCTTTCTTTAAATTCGAGTTGAGTAACATATGGTTTAAATCGATATCCTTTGATTAATTCGATATTTCCTTTTTTCTTTATTTTTTTTAATTTAACAAGATAAAATTTATTAGCGCATTCTAGACAAAATAAAATGAAATACAATATCAAATGCATTATTTGGTTCATTTATGGATAAGGAATTTTAAATATTTTTAGAAATTTATCTGTAATGCTAGACTTATTTCTACTCAGATTGGATGTAAAAAATCATCAAGGTCAAGAACATTTTGTACCAGTCCAGTACCAATGACAAAGCTGTGAAAAGTCAAAGAGTTTTGTAGATAGTTACGATGGCGGTTTAAGGGATGCAGGTAAAGTGACGCAGAAGTACAAAGAAAGTTTTTAAAGTAATTAAAGCGGAAGGCTTGTTTGCTCCATTTAATAGTAGTGTATGGATATGAATTAAGATGGTTTAGTTTCCGGAGTTATGGGTAAATTAGATTTGATCTTTAATGGTAAGATTTTTACTGTTGCTTAGTTGACTAAAAAATTTCCTGGAAGACTTTTTTTAATATGATCTTCGAATTTTGCTAATTTTAAATCCATAGTAAACTTCGTTGCGTATAAGCCAAGGTGCATTGTGATGATTATAAATAATTTGTTTTGCATAATTTGAACTTTTTCAAGATTTAGCAGTGAGACTTCATATTGAAGAAGCGTAGGTGAGAATGTGACAAAGGATTTATTTGAAAAGAAGAACATTGTTACTTAATGAAACTTATGAAATCCGTCTTATTAATGGAATTATTGAAGCAAATTTCCCGCAATATATTGGTAGACTTATAAGATGGTTAATCAAAAGTGAAGTTAATATTTAACACCATTTCCATATGATTAATTATACTATCAGTGAGGATTTTGATAAAATATTTGACAAATCCAAAACATTCTGATGAAACTAAAAAAAATATTTTAAAAAATGAAGGATATGGACGAAACAATTTTTTTTTTTAACGAAACTATTCAAAAACATATGAGTTTGCTTAATTATATTCAAAAGATGAAACGAAATTATTGTTTACATTAACAATTATATTTCCAAATGCATATCAGAAAACTTGTGAATTAGAAAATAAAAATTCTGAAATATGTTAAAGCAATCAAAAGTACGCTATTCTGCTGATTCAAGAGAACTTTGCTTCGACTCATCAGAATTAAATTTATTTAAATATAGTTTTTAATTTAACTTTGGAAAGAGACCAAAGGAAAATTAATTTATGCTATGGCGATTAATAGTTCCTCTTAAATTGGGATTTGATGGAAAACAGAATGTTCTTCTCATAAAATGAAAAAAAAAAGATAATAATAAATAAAATTAGTAAAAAATAAAGGATCCGGACCATTATATTAAGAAGGAAGTATTTTCACTTTCTTGCATATTGTGTATATAAAGAAAAAGAGTTGTAATTGTCAAAAAAAGGTTTGTTGTAATCGTCAAAGACGGAGGACGAGAAACACATTTTTTGGGGTTTACGTTTGTCTGTCTGCGAACACGAAAATTTAAAAAACCTTGAGTCAGATAGATGAAATTTGGTATATTATCTTTACAACAAATAGGTAGAATTGTGATAAACAGTGAACAAAATCCATTAGGAGGAAATGTGACTGTCCAAATATAAGTGAAGATATTTGAAAAACGCGACATCTCAAAAGCGTAATGACTTCATTTTTCTGTGGCTGATTCTAGCTTTAAACTTCCTCGTTTAAACTTTTCATACTTCCGATGGGCTTAATTTTAAAGATCTTTATTTGGAGACAGTTTATGACAATCAATTATGGGTGGAAATTTAGAAATTTCAATATTTAATAAAATCTTTAATACATAAGCACACATAAGCTACTATTAATCACATTCCTATTTCGGAAACTACATAGTATATGATAAGGAAATTAATGAAATGATAAAATAGAAAAATCAAATTGATACGCATTTGTAAATATAATTCTTTATTAACTCTTTATTGTATATCCTAACTTTATTAATTCGAGATGACACACTTTATGAAGTTATTCGTGCATTAAAATCTATTGGCGAAAAGGTGTCGCCCAGAAATATTTGACTGATTTATTTAGAAAAGTCGATGTTGAATAGCGATAATTATGGTCACTAAGAGCTGGTGAAGAAGTTTCTACAATTTCATGCCGAGTTTTTAAATTCAAAATGAGTCTCACTGGAAATGTTAAATGGTCACTATAGAGAAAAGAGAGTTCATAAAAATCAGTTTGCTGCGTTTAGGAAAATTATGCAATGTATTGAGCATTAATTTTTAATTGTTAAGTATAATGGTTCTCATACTTGATCAAAGTATTATAAATTTAAAGTTTCAGATATTGCAATCCAGAAAAAATATTGTACAGAAAAATTTATTATTATTTTGAGAACCGTTGGGAACCATAAAGTGAAGTTCTGTTCTTCTCAAACCTTCCGTTTCCTTCGTAAAAGCAAACATTACATTTTATATTGAGATATTATCGCGATTATTAAGATAGTTTTGTGAAAATATTAAAGCCAATAGCATTATCCTGTCAAATTAAATCCTAAATCATATCAGATGAACCAAATAAAGAAGAATACGAAACCCTAAACGTATCAAATTTTTCTTCTCTAGATCAAAGAGGTTCATTGCTGTCAACAGCGGCAATTACAGTTCATGATTATACTAACAAAAAACATGAATGCACTATACTCTTGGACAGTGGAAGGGAAGCATTTTAATTAATGAATCTTTGTTATTCGATTAAATACTAGGAATAGAAATGCTCACATTTATATAAAAAGATCTGATGTTTCTGAAACCGCAGACCGCCAGGGTTATGTAAATGTGAAGTTATTTTCAAAATTTAAAATGATAATTAAAATTTAAATGAAACGGCGTTTTAATGCAAAATGTTGAACGACAATAAATGTCCAAATTGCCTTCAGGAAAGGTTGATACTAAATACTTGGTTTGGTTATATTAACGTCCCGTTTAAAGTAACACTAGGGCTATTTGGGGACGGACCTCGTAATTTTGGACCATGGTCAGATGACGAGTATGACACCTGAGCTGGTGTCATCCCCCTCCCCTCTCCACACCAGCGGGAGGACGTTTGTTATGACGGATTTAACGGGCAACAGACCCCTTACACGACGGTTCATCGGTGGAATCGGGACACGAACCTGAAACACTCCGGTTCCGAAGCCCAGACCTTACCACCAGGCCACCGCGGCCCTACTAAATACTTGGTTTATTTTGAAAATTGAACAGAAACGGTTTGTTCGGTACCTCTCACGTGATCGTGAATGGACCCCATTGAACTAAATACTTGGATTATTTGAGTTCAATGGGGTCCATTCACGATCACGTGACATGTACCAAACAAACCGCTTCTGTTCAATTTTCAACCTTTCCGTGCATATCGGGATGTCTGCCGATAACGTTGATGCAAGCATTGAAATTGAACGTTACGCTAGCCGAATAATTATTAAAAACTTTTGATTTTTTTAAAAAAGAAATTAATTTTTGAATTATTTTCTCCAAATTTTTGTAGTGATGTAATTTTATTTCTAATATTAAAATTTTAATTTGTATTTTCAATGCAATTATTGCTTTTGCATAATTAATTAATATCGCTATTTAATTAATTTGGTGCTGTTTCATTCTTTACTTTCGCCTATCCTTTTTTTTTTTTTTTTTTTTTTTTTTTTTTTGTCCAAAAGATACATTTTTACAAACGGCCATGGCAGTGTTTTTGAAAAATTACATTTTTATATATTATTTAATGTTGAATTTTATGAATATAGTTTTTAAGTAGTTATTACTTTTAGTTAAGTTAAGATTTTGAAACTTGCTAATAAAATTATTACTTTTTTTCTTATGCAATGATTTTTTATTAAAATTGAGACTTTGATGTTTTTAGTTTGCTCAGAGGAAAGAACATGAAACTCAAATTTGTATATATTGAATAAATTATGTTTATAATTTCAAATTATGAAATATAAAATGTATAGATACCATTTTTTAATCTACAAAATGACACCTTCATAATTTTTATTTACACATTACCAAAAAAAAAAAAACATAGATAAAAACATATGATAATTATTTAAAAAAATATGATAAAATAGATGCTTTAATTTACTCACCTACTAAAAAAAAAAACCTCAAAAACTTTTTTATCAACGTTTGTTTTTCTAGACACAATGAATAGAAACATAGCATGAGCAGAATGTCAAAGTAACTAATGAAATCAGTTTTATTCAACAGAAACATCCTAGATACTAAACAACAGTTTTTTTAATCACCAATAAAAACATAATGTTGAGCAGTATACTTTTAAAACAGAACATTTCTGAAATGTATTTTAAAATGCTAAAATTACATTGAACGAATATCATAAAATAAAACTAAACATACAATAGAGTAAATTTAATACACAAGAATTAGGTCATGATATATAAGTTAGATAGGATATAAAGAGGAGATGGAAAAAACACTTTTATGCTTTTACAGAGTTTTATGATTCAAAACTGATATGTTAAAGAAATAGAAAAAAAAAGAGTTACGTAGCAATGAAGTTGGAAATAAAAAATATATAATAAATGCTGATATGGAAATTGATTTTCAATGAAAAGACCTGTATTTTTTAAAACAGAAATCACTGTGGTGCACAATGGTTGATATGGTTGAATGGCATGATATTATTGATAACAATGGGGTCAATTCATGTGACGTAAAAGTCACATATCATGTACTTCTTGCGCATGGCATTTAAGTTTCATCCGCACCGCTTTCGTCGATCAGTCTTGAATTAACATTCTCCGCCAAGTATGAAGCGGATTTTTTGTTTACATTTGAAGTTATAATTTGTGAGTCATTTTCTTTCCTATTATTATGTGTTAATAGAGGAAATACTGGTGTGCTGATGGATCATTCATCCAGGGTTGCCAGTTTGGCTTATTTTAAGCCAACTCTGAAAAATCTGGCTTTTTTCAAACGTGTTTGGCTTCAAAGCAATTAATTGGCTTTTGGGCTTTTTTTTTTTTTTTTTTTTTTTTGGCTTTTTTCAGTCATTTAGAAGTATTTTAAACATTTTTTAGTTAGAGTGTGTTTTGTCACTCTATGGTTTTCTTCATAAATTATTTCTCCATGGTTTTTATTTCTTGTCGGTCAATCAGCAATCAGCTAATATACCATGAGCAATGAGATGGGAAAGAAATGAAGAGAAGCGACTATTTCTGTTCTTTCGCGGAGCTTTGTCTTCGTAGAACTTTTCGATCATTGCTGCTTTGCGCGCGCTTATGATAACGTGAATTTACTTCTGCTCATCTGCTCACCACGTGTGATCATTATTTTACTTATTATGTCATCCAAAAAGTGGAAAAGTTTTACGAGAGTAACCGAGAATATAATGAGAGTTGGGAGAAAAAGTTTGTGTGGTTAAAAAAAGCAAGTGATGGTTCGGAGAATGCATATTGTAAGTTATGTCAATGCAATATTTTGACGAAATTATCCAATTTATCTCATCACGAATCATCTGATAAGCATATGAAAAATACGCCAGTGAACACGCAGAAAACTATTTCTGTTGTAAAAACTTCAAAATCTAATCGCAAAGTGGATGAGGCTGTAAAAATAGCCGAATTGAAACTTTCTGTTTCAATGACGTGCCACAGTGCTATAAGGACTATCGACCATTTAGGAGAAATCATTGTTCAACATGGTATTGGAACTCCACTTGGAGAATTAAAATTACATAGAACAAAGTGCATCTCCTTGCTTAAAAACGTCATTTCACCAGCATTGAAATCTGATCTGATTAAAGACCTTCAAGAGAAAAAATATGCCTTAATTATCGATGAGTCGACAGACATCTCAGTCCAAAAATATTTGTGTATTTTGGTGAGATTTTGGAGAGACAGGAGAAAAGAAATTTCAACACAGTTATTGGGTCTGATTCCTGTACAAGAAGCCACCGGTGAAAAGATTTTTAATGTTATCAATAAAGAAATTAAGAGTTGTGGCCAGACGTTAGAAAGCTGCGTTGTATTTGCATCCGATGGTGCAGCAAACATGGTGGGGTGCAATAATTCTGTATGGTCAAGATTAAAATCAGTTTCCTACTATTGCGTACAACTTAGGCGTATTTGCCATTCTCTGGCTTTATGCATACAACATGTTTCAAAGCTGCCTTCTAATATCGGATATCTGCTTGTGGAGATTCCCAGTTGGTTTAGCCACAGCAGTATTCGAAGAGAAGCCTATAAAGACTTGTTTCAAGTTATGAATACAACTTCAGATTCACAGGAAACTGCTCAGGCACCCCTTCCATTTGAAAAGCTCTCTCCAACTCGATGGCTTGTGCGTGGCAAAGTTATGTTAAATATTCTGATGAACTGGGAGGAACTGAAAGTATATATCATTTCAGCAGAAGAAGCTGAAACCAAATTTGATACAAAATATAAATTGAGAATGATAAGAGAAATGTTGGTAGATTATAGGAATCACTTATATTTCCATTTTGCCACACCCCTAGTACAAGAATTCGAGAGGTTAAATAGCCTATTTCAAAAAAACAAAGCTGATCCACAAGAATTAAATGATGAACTATTTTTGCATTATAGAAGTCTTCGAAGCAGAATTTATAATGTAAACAACCACAGAAAAGATATAAATAATGTTGATTTCAGAGCTAAATTTATTACTGAATGTAATTCAATCCTACAACAGCATCACAACCAACCAGAATACAAACTAGAAAATCTTGCTGTAAAAGAAAGATGTCTCGCTGTGCTTGATGAAGCCCTCATGCAAGTTGAGAAAAGACTTCCTTCAGCAAGGACTCTTTTCAAAAACCTCTCTAAACTTAGCCCGTCTGTAGTTTTGAATCAAGTAACAAGAGCAACATTTTCCGAACTACCATTTCAACACTTGAGTGGAGAAAAACTATCAGTAATTGAAGATCAATATCGAAAACTACCTTTTGTTGACTGGCGAGAAGAAGTTTTCAACAAAGAATTACCCCTTGATAGTGAGCAATTTTGGCAGGGTGTGCTGCAGCATCCTCTCTTTAAGGAACTTTCACATTTTGCTCTAAATTGTTTGATAACACCAATTAGTAATGCCACTGTAGAAAGGGTTTTCTCTCTTCTAACCTGTGTGAAGACGAAGGCAAGAAATAGAATGAAACTCTCTCTTTTGGAAGCTATTATTAAAATAAGAACGGAATTCTTATTATCAAATAAATGTTGTAAGGACTTTCTGCCATCTGATGCAATGATCAAAAGCTATAGATCTGATGTCCTATATGCCACAAATCCCTCAACTTCTAGCACCAGTGAAGAGGAAAATTTATCAGATGATGAACTGTTTATGTAACAAATGCGATAAAATGCTTTTTA